>NW_024429201.1:2142682-2380182 GCF_017639785.1 Mesocricetus auratus
CTTTGCTCCCGCCGGTATTGGGAGCTCTGTGCAGTTCCCAGGCGATCTGCAGGGTCTGGAACACAGGCCAGGAAGCTGGCCTGTTTACCTGATGCTCCCGCCGGGATTGGGAGCTCTGTGCAGTTCCCAGGCGATCTGCAGGCTCTGGAACACAGGCCGGGAAGCTGGCCTGTTTACCTGATGCTCCCGCCGGGATTGGGAGCTCTGTGCAGTTCCCAGGCGATCTGCAGGCTCTGGAACACAGGCCGGGAAGCTGGCCTGTTTACCTGATGCTCCCGCCGGGATTGGGAGCTCTGTGCAGTTCCCAGGCGATCTGCAGGCTCTGGAACTCAGGCCGGGAAGCTGGCCTGTTTACCTGATGATGCCAGAGGGACAGCTACTTCCCTGTACTCCCAGCCTCCTCTCCTTTCCTGGAATCGTTGGTGGGAGAGAAGATCTGGAGTCTGGGGTGCTTTGCTCCCGCCGGGATTGGGAGCTCTGTGCAGTTCCCAGGCGATCTGCAGGCTCTGGACCACAGGCCGGGAAGCTGGCCTGTTTACCTGATGCTCCCGCCGGGATTGGGAGCTCTGTGCAGTTCCCAGGCGATCTGCAGGCTCTGGAACTCAGGCCAGGAAGCTGGCCTGTTTACCTGATGATGCCAGAGGGACAGCTACTTCCCTGTACTCCCAGCCTCCTCTCCTTTCCTGGAATCGTTGGTGGGAGAGAAGATCTGGAGTCTGGGGTGCTTTGCTCCTGCCGGGATTGGGAGCTCTGTGCAGTTCCCAGGCGATCTGCAGGCTCTGGAACACAGGCCGGGAAGCTGGCCTGTTTACCTGATGCTCCCGCCGGGATTGGGAGCTCTGTGCAGTTCCCAGGCGATCTGCAGGCTCTGGAACACAGGCCGGGAAGCTGGCCTGTTTACCTGATGCTCCCGCCGGGATTGGGAGCTCTGTGCAGTTCCCAGGTGATCTGCAGGCTCTGGAACTCAGGCCGGGAAGCTGGCCTGTTTACCTGATGATGCCAGAGGGACAGCTACTTCCCTGTACTCCCAGCCTCCTCTCCTTTCCCGGAATCGTTGGTGGGAGAGAAGATCTGGAGTCTGGGGTGCTTTGCTCCCGCCGGGATTGGGAGCTCTGTGCAGTTCCCAGGCGATCTGCAGGCTCTGGAACACAGGCCGGGAAGCTGGCCTGTTTACCTGATGCTCCCGCCGGGATTGGGAGCTCTGTGCAGTTCCCAGGCGATCTGCAGGCTCTGGAACACAGGCCGGGAAGCTGGCCTGTTTACCTGATGCTCCCGCCGGGATTGGGAGCTCTGTGCAGTTCCCAGGCGATCTGCAGGCTCTGCATGAGTATCATTTTTATACAATTTCTCCACTCCCTCTCCTTTCTCCGGTTTCTCCCAAGTGCCCCCCATTCCTCAAATTCATTAGCCCTTTTTCTTTATTGTTGTATAAATTTATGAAAACAACCTGATGAGTTGATTCATTGTTGCTCATATTTATATGTGTTTAGAGTTAGGATTAGATAACTTCTCTTCAAGATCATCCCTGAAGAAGGCTGAGTCTTCCTTATCTTTATGGAGGAGTGAGACCAGATGAAACTCCCTGCATCCATGTTAGCACCTCAATAGGTGTCATCATTTTTTAGGCAATAATATTATTGCTATTCGTGGATAAAGCTTCTCTGACACGACACTATCTCAGAGCAAATATCCCCAGGGTCTGGCTTTTGCAATCTTCCCAACCCCTCTTCTGTAAGATTCCCTGGTGTAAGAATTGCATTGCAGATGTATCAATTGCTGGTGGGCACTCCACAATTAGCTGTTCTTTCCAGTTGTTTCTTTCTGTGATGGTCTTCATTTGCTTCAAAAATAGCAATCTTTGTGTTATTGTGTAACATGAATAAAAAAGCTCAGCTTTAACCCCAATATCTGTCTCTGGGTTTTTATTAATTGTGTTACAAGTGAGAGATACACATATCTGTGGGCATAAGTATTTAAAATGAGTTTATAGATTATAATGGCTTAGGAAAGTGACTGTGATGAAAATCAGACTTCAACTTCTTGATGATTTAAAACTTTCTACAGTTACCTTTTCAAGACATATGACTAACAGTAATTTTTATATAGGGCTAAATGTTGTGCAGTCCCCTCAGACCACTGAATGCACAGTGGGATAATGACAATGTTCCACTGTCCATTACACTAAGCTCCATGAGAACTTAGTGGTTTTTTTAACAGTTTGGTGGCATATTCTTATGAATATAGGAGCTTAAGTAGTATTTATGAGTTCATTTGAGTGTACAGGAAAACTAACACCCCACCAACAACAACAACAACTGGGCCATTGACTGTTCCTATTGTTGAATTAAGTTTGACAGTTTATAACATAACAAAACACTTCCATTTCCCAAAACTTTAAGTATGTGTGTTTTTAAATACTCTGCCTCCTTAAAAGATGCAACAAACCATCTTTATCTGTAGCTTTGTCTTTACATTGTTCTCAGAACTGCTTTTCTGTTTGTCCTAGACAATGCAATAGGCTCATTCTTCGCATCCTCTGGTTTCCAGCAACAAATTTTTAATTTTGTTTGGAAAAAGTCAGATGTTTTTCTGCTTCGTTCTTTCTTGTTGCCTCTGTGTTACGGTATCTATGGATACAGTTCTTTTGAACCAAATTTTCAAGTAAATTATTTGCAGCGTCCTCTTGGGCAATGCAGAATTGAGTGTGAAGAAACCTGCTATAAGATCTACCTTTCCTATGCTTGCCCAAATAAGGGCTTTTCCCTTCTTTTTATTTGTCATGCAAATTTTTTCTTGTAAAAACTCATTGACATTTACTATCTACATTCCTTGAAGTTCCTAAAATTTTTTGGTAAGCAGTCAGAAATCTTTACTGTTTCCCCATAACATAATAATTCTTTGATCTTTAAAGGAGTTATTTCTGAGGCTGAGGCTGAGGCAAACTGTCTTGAGCCACTGCTACAAGACTGTTTTTCTTCAATCAAATTCTATATTCTTTGTATAACTGTTAGACATTTCTGGTAATGTTGTAATTCATTTCTTCTGAATACTTTATTTGGTTATTATGTTACTTAGATTTACATGTAGGGTAATTTCTGTTTTTAACTCTTTCCAAATTCAACAGAAAGCCTCACAAGAGTAGAATGCTTCCTTATCATGTTCCCCCAAAAGCTAGAAAAATAAAACTTGGTACCAAGAAGTGTGACTGCACTTTTTTTTTTGAAAAACTGAGTGATTGAATCTCCTGCAAGAAACCCCAAATATACTCTGGAACACACATTACCACACATCTCATTGTTAGAGTGACTCCCATAGCACATTAACATCATTGACTTGTATCCTAGGCTAGAGTGTAATATTAAATTAGTTCTATAATTTCTAGGGATAACACAAGTTCACTCTGTATAGGATCATACCTACTCTGTAGTTCACAGACAGAGTGTTTCAAACTAATCATAAATTTATGAAGTAAATACTGTCTCTAGTTAACCATCTGGAATAAACTACCACTAAGTTTATATACATATTTTACGTGACAGGAATACATCCTGAGTCTAACTTGTCAGAATATAAAATCCTTATTCTCCTAAAGGAATAGTTTCTCTTTCATTTTAGCAAGAATTTATAAACAAAAGAATTCATCACACTCATTTTGTGGCATTGTAAATAATTAGATGTCTAATCGCCAGATCAGTTAACAAATACATTTTTTAAAAAAGAGCTAATAATCTGCAACACCAGACTCTTCCGTTTTAATTTCCTTGTTAAAACTGTTTCCTTCTGACCTTTTGCTTAGCAGGCTGAACCTCATGACTAATTGACTCAGAGAGGGGGCGGGTACTGTCACTAGGAACAAAGAGCCTATTGATCAGGGTTGTATCTTGAGAACAAATTCTCCCCACTTCTTTGGTGAGAAATTTCAAAAATTGTCTGGAAAATAAATTTCTTTAAATGAGAAAATACTGTATTATTTTTGGCTATCGTACTACTAGAATGCATAAACAGGATTAAAGAGTTTAAGTTTGGGGATTCTGTTTCTGCTCATAGCAGTTAGCAAAAATATAGTTCAGTTTTACTCATCTGTTTGCTCTGTTTTCTCCAGATTCCCCCTTAATTCTACACAGTTGCTGATCTTTTTCCTTCAAATGCAAGGTGTTTGACTGTAGCTGTGGAGATTATTTACCTAGAAAATGAGTTATCAACCCAGAATGTAATATCTCACACACTACACCAACGTTAGTGAAGAGGAAAAATGTATGTTCTCTATGGAATCTATTTTCTTACTATCACTTTATACTCGGTGTGTCTGTTATTCCCATTTTTCTGCGTTGTGAGTCTTTATTTCTCCTTTCTGCATTACCCACTAAAGCATAAACTCAAACACTACAACCAGAGACAAAAGCAAAGCTGGGCCCTTGCTCTAATCCCAATTCTATCAGGGGATGATTGCCCCAGTAAGTAGAAACCACATTCTGGAGGTGGGTCCCTAAACCTTGCTATCTTACTAATTACATTGCCAAGCTGTCTTTACCTCCAACTCTCCGCCAGCCTTACATGTCTGCTTTCTCTTCTGAAAACCCACCACATGTCCTTACACATCAGGGCATAGTCCCTGGGGTTCCGTCTACCTGAGAAACAGATGTTTGATTCTGGGTCTCTTCTCAGTACTGCTTTCTCTGACCATTCTTGTAGGAAAGACACTTCTCATCCCTTCTTGATTATTCTCTACTGTACACAGCCCAAACCGACAAGCTCCATGCTTTGTATCTTTACTCACAAAAACTCTATCTTGCCCTCTAGAATACAAGGCCCTAGGACTTCAATACTACCACATTAATTGGCATCTAGTATTATTAAATGTATTAAATTTGAAAGAAGTAAGAAAGACTGTGTCTCCCTCCTCCAAGTCAAGAAACTATAACAAGACAGCATCACTTCTCACTTAGTTTTTCTGTTTTTAAATTTCCTTTAAAGCAGTTAACTAAAGTTTTAAGGGTATCCTCAACAGGTGAAGGAATTTGAATTGTTTCTGTTTTGTTCTCATTTAAATTTTCTATGCAGTTCATTATACCTGTAAGAGACTTTTATTTCGTGTCATTATATAGTAAAGAAAAAATTGTTGATCCATAATGACAATTGATAATTAGTCAGATAGCTTAAGAAAAAAGAAAAATTAGCATAAATATTTTTTAACAATTTCCCTTGCATTTTGTGAAGAGATAGAACGTTATTACATGGATCCTAGTACAATCTTGGTGAGGAAAATTCATTTACACAATTTCTTTTAACTGTAACTTGGCAGAAGTAATTCTGTTCTGGTTTGTTGTGGCACTCTCCAAACTGTGAGGGAACTAAAAGCAGGATCACTTGGGTCCTTGAGCATGGAAATAATGAATGAAAAGTGCTCCGTTTTTTCAGTAGCCTTTCAAGGGCCTAAGGGTAGAAACTAAGACAATGATCCAGGACCATTACTCTACTAAACAGCTTAGGAAGAAAAATTAAATGAAAAGAAGGATGCCTGGCCATCCCCAGAACAGTCAAAGGGTCAGGAACCAATCAGAGCTAGAAGGAGCTTTCATAGCAGAGTCCTGACTCTAGCACTTAGTTGAAATAGTTGAGATGATGGCTCATGCATTAGCTAAAACCCCTAATTATTTTTATAAATATGTATTTATTTTACAGCCCAGCTGCAGTTTCCCCTCCCTGCTTTCCTCCTAGCTCGTCTGCTTCACTCTACCCAGCCAACTTTTCCCACCCCCACTCCACTCCTCCGTTTCTGCTTAGGAAAGGGCAGGTGTCCCATGAATATCAACAAAACATGACATATCAAGTTGTATCATGAGTAAGTACCTCCCCTTGTATTAAGACTGGCCAAGGTGACCCAGTATGAAGAGTGGGGTGCCAAAGGCCAGTAAAAGAGTCAGAAACAGCCCCTATTCGCACTGTTAGGAGTCCAATAAGAGGACCAAACTACACAACTGTAACATATATGCAGAGTGCATAGGTCAGTCCCACGCAGGTGCCCTGGTTGTCAGTTCAGTCTCTGTGAGCCCCTATGAGCCCAGGTTAGTTGATATTGTGAGTTTTCTTGTGGTGTCCTTGACCCCTCTGGCTCCAACAGTCTTTTTCCCCCTCTTCTGCAGGATTCACTGAGCTCAGCCTAATGTTTGGCTGTGGTTCTGCATCTGTTTCCATCAGCCGCTGGATGAAGCCTCTGATGATGATTGGGCTAGGCACCAATCTGGTCACAGGAGATGGCCACCATTCATATCCACCATTGCTAGGAGTCTTAGACAGGGTCATCATTGCAGATTCCTGAGATATTTTTATGCCAGGTTTTACCTGACCCTGAAATGCCACCCCATTTCTAGTACTGTCCCCTCCACCCCCTTTACCTGATTGCTCATGTTCCCATTCCCACCCAACATCAGTACACTCACAAAAATCTCTTCTGTTTCCTTGTCAAAGGGAGATCTAAGCCCTCCCTCCAACCCTTCTTGTTCCCTCCTGGTCTATGGATTATAGCACAGTTTTCCTTTATTTTACAGGTAACATCCACTTATCAGTGAGTACATACCTTGTTCATCTTTCTGTGTTCGGGTTACTTCACTCGGATGATTTTTTCTTTCAAGTTCCACCTATTTGCCTTCAGATTTCCTGATGTTATTGTTTTTAACAGCTGGTTAATACTCAATTAATGTACCATGGATATCTAGGTTGTTTCCATATTATGGCAATTACAATAAAGCTGCTATGAACACAGCTTGTGGTCTGATTGAGCATCCATTGGATGGTATAGCTGGGTCTAGTGGTAGAGTGATTTCTAGTTTTCTCAGGGACAGCAACACTGATTTCCAAAGAGGCTGTACAAGTTTGCACTTCCACCAGCAATAAAGGAGTGTTCCCCTTGCTCCACATCCTCTCCAGCATGAGATATCACTTGCTGTTTTTATCTTAGCCATTCTGACAAGTGCAAAATATTATCTCAGAGTCATTTTGATTCTCATTTCCCTGATGGCTAAGAATGTTGAACATTCTTAAGTCTTCTCAACCATTTTGAGATTCTTCTATTGAGAATTCTCTGTTTAAGTCAGTACCCCGTTTTTCCCCTCCCCCAGTACCCCATTTTTAAAATTTGCATTATTTGATTTTTGGATATCTAATTTCTTGAGTTCTTTATATATTTTGGAAACTAGCCATCTGTCAGATGTGGAGTTGATGAAGATCTTTTCCCATTCTGTAGGCTGCCATTTTGTTCTATTTATGGTTTCTTTTGTGTTATGGAAAGGTTTCGGTTTCATGAGGTCCGGTTTATTAAGTGTAGATCTTAGTATCTGTACTATTGGTGTCCTGTTCAGAAAGTTGTCTCCTGTGTCAGTGTGTTCAAAACTATTTCCTACTATCTTCTCTATTGGATTCAGTGTATCTGGGTTTATGTTGAGGTTTTTAATCCACTTGGACTTGAGTTTTGTTCTGGGTGATAGGTGTGGATCTATTTGCAATCTTCTACATGCCAGCAGCCAGATAGACCAGTGCCATTTGTTGAGGAGTCATCTGTAAAGAGAAGCTTTTTCTTTTGAGAGAAAGCCTTCCCGCCAGCCTGGTTCTAGAGCCGCATCAGTCCCAAATAAACACACAGGAGGCTATATTAATTATGAAGCTGTTGGCCTTGCTTGTTTCTTACTGGCTACCTCTGACTTAAGTAATTACCCCATAATTGTTAATCTAAGTATTTCTCTTACCGGAGAATAGTTCCGGGCTTCCTACCTCCATGGCATTACATCTTGACTCTTGTGTTTCTCCTTCCCAGAGTCCTCCTGGACTCCTAGTCCCTCCTAGCTAGATTCCCTATAGGCCAGACAGTGCTTTATTGACAAATGCACAGGACTTCCCCAACAGTCATCCTATTTTCCACTGTGTAATAATGACTTTGTTGAAAATCAGGTGTCCATAGGTGTGTGAATTTACTTGAGACATCAATTCAATCCTACTGATCAACTGCTCTGTTTTTATGCCTATGACATGTGGTTTTCATTACTATAGCTCTATAATAGAGCTTGAAATCAGGAATAGTGACTAAAAGTTCTAATTTTTAATATGATAGATTAATGTTGCATTTGACAATTGAAATTGGAAATATAAGTAAGATTTTCTGGAAAATTAGTAAATGAATGTTCAGAGGTCACATTGGATGAGAATAAGAGGTTTCTAAAAAAAGAAGAAAGAAGGAAAGAAAGAAAGAAAGAAAGAAAGAAAGAAGAGAAGGAAGGAAGGAAGAAACCAAAAATAGTGCTCTGTTAAAAACATGAGGAACCTCTGGACACCATGAACCTACATACCACTGAAACACATGAAGAAAGACAGAGTGAATGTGTAGTATAGTGTGTACCTGTTACTAAATGTCAACACAGTTTCCTTTCATAAATGTCAGAGAATAAATGAAAGAATCATTTTACTGTTATTTGTAAGAGAGAAGAAAAGGGGATTATTGGAAGTCTTTGGAGAGCATAACTTTGAAAAGGATGATGTTCCTTCCACCAGGTCACACTGACTCATATATCCAGTCAGGTGCTGCAGGACAATGATTGAGTAAACCATGGTCACATAAGAGTATAACATAACTGAGAAATCCATTTACCTACCAGTGCTGACACCATAATGAAGTAGCAGGAAGATATTACCCACGTGTGTACTGGCACTAACAAGCATGGTGTTACTACTGGCATGGAACTATAGCTTGTGAAATTATACATTCTTTGTGATTCTTAACTATTCTAGAAGGAAACTTTGTGTCTACTATACTATTCTGTTAGTCATTGTTAAAGGATGCCTGGCTACACTCACATAAGCACTTGCTACATACATAGATTACACTGGACAAATACGGTATCATAATGGCTCCCATTCTTCAGAGGAGTGCCCACTAGGAGAACACTTTCTCAAAGGTTGCTCGCTCTTCAGAGTATATAGCAGGCTTCATCCAATTAATAAATCCACAAGTTAAGTTTTAAAATATTATTGGTAGGCCCATAGGCATTAACATTGTTAGTTCACTGAGTTCCAGATGTTCTTTCTTATTACTGTGGTACCCCCTTAGGGTCACAATTGATGCAGAGTTTTCCTGTTTTCCAGTTGGGAAGTTTTCTTAGGATAAATTGAAGAGTTTGGTAGATATATCAGAGTCACAGCTAGAAGTATTTAAAGCACATTATCAAATGAGCTCAGTGCTTACTGTGGGGTTAAGAAACTCAGCCAGACGGCGTTGTCTAGTCAAGAGAATCTGTGTCACTACTAAACCCCAAAAGATGCAGGGCTCCTGATTTCTACCATCCAGTATCCTAATTTCATTTGCTGCTTCCTGGGGTGCAGCAGAAGGTTGTGTCTCAGAAATCAGCAAGCAACTGTGGTAAGCCTAACCAGGTGTGCTGAGGCTGATATTCCAGCAGTGTCCTCCCAGCTGGAGTAAATCATTACAGCCTCTGGCATATGCCATGCAACAGTTAACATGTTCTTTCTATGTTTCAATTTTTAAGTCACTAAAACTGAATACTTTGCTACAATTTGCATCACATTTACCATGCATTATACCACGTTGTCACATAATCATTACACAGGATTGTTGTGAGCCTTTACATGTATTTCTGAATTAAAAATATTAATAAAGTATCTTAGCAGAAAGTAACACTGTAAGCATCTGTGCTTTGTTCTAAAATACCCCTATGTCTTACCACATTGTTAATTTGAACTTTTCAGTACTTAACACACTTAATGTATTTGGTGTTGCTTTCAATCAAAGTGATTCTCTGAATGTCAGATAATAAAGTTTGCTCTGAAATAAAATGACCTACTATTTTTCCAATTGTCATATTTCCCAATTCTGTTGCAAAACGTGTTTATTATTTATTTTTTCAATGAGACAAAATGTGTGTCAAGCATTCATTACATGAGTTTAATTAGATTCAGTACAAAAGTAGGAACAGCTGAGTCAGACGTATTATCTTGAGAGTCTGATTTATACTTTCATGAAATCACAGTGTGCTAGATGAAGCCTTGTGTCCTAACTTAACAGGAATTATAGTGGTATTTGTCTTTTCCAGCAGCGACATTCATCCAGCAGAAAAGGGGAAGGCAGATTTCCAAGCCTTAGTGGCTGCCAGTCACCCGAAGTGCACTTGTAGGGGTAGCTCCTGCCCAGTATTGGCTGATGAACTGGGGATTGATATTCTGCCTAAATCAAAGCAAATGCATCTTCTGCAAAGATAACTTTTAAAAGAATATTAATTTAAAAGCAAGAGAAATTAAAGGAGGTGTATGAAAGTAAATGAACAGAAATTTTGGAGAAAAAAGAGATTTGTTTTCAAGCCAATTTCAGTTCACCACTCTACTTCAACATTAAAATATTAATTTTGATGACATTAGAATTAAAACTAGGAATGTATTAGGAAACTCTACAAATTGTTATTTTCCCCTACCTTATGTTTTGATAAAATAGAAAGCTATCACTGGCAAATATTGCTGACCGGTCCATGACAATTTCAGCATCCATTAGCAGGGTTCTGGACCAGAAATGCTAAATCTTTAGCAAATAAAATAGTAATAATAAAAATAATCCTTCCTTGTGTTTGGGCATTGCTAATGATTCCATTCGCATTACTTTCTACTGAGTCAATATGAGGCCTCAAATGTCCTTTTTAAACAGCACACTGGGAAGGGTGTCAGGTGTTTGTTGTTATACAGTATAATGCCTGTTTGTCATTCTTCTTCAGTTGAAATAGTGAACACAGGATGGAAGTCTCATTTTCACCTGCACTCTTGTCCTCTCACTAGCATCAATAAATCTATCATGAATATGGGAAATAATAAATACAAAACAATATTGAAAAAGAGGCTATGGATTTGAAAGAGAGCCAGGAGATGTGTATGGAAGGGTGTGGAGGGAAGAAATGGAAGGTGGAACTATGTAATTGTCATAATCTCAAACAGAAAAGAAAAAAATCAGTCTGCTTTATATTAAATACATGCACTTTATGCACTAAACTACTGCTTTTCACAGGACATTGTTTTTGTCTCTTACACTGCATTCATTACATGCTTTGAGGATCCTCTAATAATAACACAGGAAAGGGAATATTTGAAATCATAACTTTATATTTATGAAACTACTTCCTCTGAAGAAATCTGTACTTGCCAGGGTGTCTGACGTTTCTGGCATTTCTTAGAGAAATGGCACCTTTAAAACTGGCAAGAATTTTATTTATTCTCTTTGTATCTAATATTTTGAATGTAGAGTAACTATGCATTCTACAATCTGAAAGAATGGTAGATGATAAAACAACAGTCTAACCCTTTCAATAATCACACGCAACATGACAATCCTATGCAGGATATAGAATGTATTACACGCTTTAAATGGATTCTGCTTAAGAACCATCCTTGAATTCTGGGAGCTCATGGAGCCCAGACTGATGGCTGAGAGGCCAGCATGGGACTGATCCAGACCCCCTAAATTTGGGTGTCAGGGAGGAGGACTTGGCAATCTATGGGGCCTTGGGTAGTAGATCAGTATTTATTCCTGGCATATGAATGGACTTTGGAAGCCCATTCCACATGGAGGAATGCTCTCTCATCCTGGACACGTGGGGGAGGGCCTAGTCCCTGCCCTGGATGAAATGACAGACTCTGGAGATCCCCCATGGAGGGCTTCACCCTCCCTGGGGAGCAAAGTGGGGATTGGGGGAGGTGTTGGGGTACAAAGGGGCTGGGGAGAAGAGGAGGAAGAGGGAACAGATTGACATGTGAAACAAGCTTGTTTCTAATTTAAATTTAAAAATTCTAAAAAAAACCTAGATCACAGAACTTAATAAAAAAAAAGAACCATCCTTGAATTCCTTAAGGAAGCTAATGTTTCTAATTGTGTATAGACCAGTATACATGCTTAATAAATAATGAATATCTGAAAATATTATGACCTAATATGGTAGAAATTCAATAGTCTGTTCACAAAAGATCAAAACACAGAAACATTAAACTATTCCATCTATACTCAGCATTTTTGCTGAAGGTACTCCTTTGCCCATTGGTACTTTGTAGGGAAATTTTTCGTCTACTGACAAGACATTCTATTGATTTATAATCACATCTGGAATATTTTGTTAATATAAAACTCTAAAATTTGAAAAGAATATTTTTGAAGGCTGAAGTTAAGAGCGCTTGATGCTCTTGCAGAGAAACGGAGTTTTGATCCCAAAACCTATGTCTTGCAGCTCATAATCACATATAATTACAGCATCAGGGTATCCAGTAACCTGTTTTTGTCTCAATGGGCACCAGAACAGATGTAGCATATATTCATATAAACACACACATACACAAATAAAGTTAAAATTTGACAGTGTTTTATGACCACAAATTGATAAAGTATTTAAATAAAATATTCAAAATAAAATGAATTTCAAGTGTATATTGATCCATAGTTTAAGTGCATATTTCATTATAGTAGATATTTTGGACAGAATTTTGCACATATGTGCGCTCTTGGTGAAGATGAGATAATGCTGGCATAAACTCTCATATGCATAATGCACCAATTATGAAGTATTTTCTTTTCCCCATAAAATAACAAATTATTTCCACTTGAGTAACATGATCACAGTAGGGATGCTATGAACTTAATTATGACAAAAGGTAATTGCACGTAATTGATATTTCATCTCTTCCTTTTATATTATCTTGGTATCTGTTACACATACAAAAAATTTGAACTCTATAACTGTTTTGAGGCAACTGAATGATTTTTCAAAATGATAGAAATCCCTGCCTCACTCTTGGTTCTTCTATTAGCTTTATATTGTTCTTGCTTTCTTGATTCTTCTTTTTCCTCCCAACTGCTTTTGTCGGGTAATGAATAATTATAGATTGAACAATAAATTTTGTAATTCAATGGTCAACCAGAAAACATGTATATGGATGAAACATTTAATCCACTACATCATCCTATATTGACAGGAATGTTCAGGTTATTTAATTTTTGTCAAATGCTGTAAAGTAGTCCAGATAACAAATTGTTTGTTTGATTGATTGATTGATTGATTGATTAATTAATTAAAAATTTGAGATGAGGTCTGTCTATGCTGTCCTGCCTGACTAACTTGGAACTCACACAGATACACCTCCTTCTGCCTCTGCCTGGTGAGCTGTCTACAACTGTTTGGTGAGTTGTCTGCAGTCAGCCTGACCCTAACACTGAATATTTAAAGCCTCTTTTGCAAGAAGTGTTTTGGTTTCTGATAACTGGAGGTCACTTATACATAAAAACACATTCATTTCCATTCATGCTCATAGCATAGGCAGGCTGGTATTTAACAGTGTTCCTGTGCCAAAAGCCCATTAGTCAAGGCATTATTTTATAGTTTGGGAAAGGTAAGACTATGAATAATCTGGAGAAATAAACACCACAGAGAGATATCAGGTAGCTGCGGTAGGCACTGTGGAGTTGGATCCCTGTCTTCACTGCACACTTCAGCAGCTTCGCCCCATTCTCATAGTCACCAGAGCTTGAGATTTATCAGCTCTTCACCATGAGGGAAAAAATGCCCTGAAAATGCCTATTCTTTTGTCCCTTTCTTTTAGACAGTAAATGAAAATGCTGTTGAATCCATGGAGTGAAAGTCAGATGCATTAATGAGAAATCATTTTAAAATAGTTAAGCCTGAGAAATGTGGTACAAAGACCTCATCCTCTCATTTTATTGTAATGGTAGTAGATCTTGTTTATCACTTTACTTTCCCCACGCATTTTCTGAAGCCTGACATCTCTCTCTGCCAGGGCTGCACATTAAGAATGCTGCTCTTTGTCTGCACTCCCACGACGCATTCTTGCGTTCGCTCCTCCTTCCCCAAACACTTTCAAACAACTACTCCCTTGTGTTGTGTGTACTTCTTCTAAGCCAAATTTAGTAGAATTTCATAAATGTCAACAAAGCATGGCAGTGCTGGTGACCTTAAGACGAAAACCATGCTCTGCATTATGTATAATTAGGCTTTTACAATGTTAGACATATAAACCCTTCTCTCTTTGAGGTATTATACAAAGTGCACAGTAACAAATAGTCCATTTAAAGTTGGTGTCGATTTCATTTTTATTTTCCCAGTTTACACCTGAGTCATTTGATTATTTTTTCCTCATCTGTAAAATTGGAGTGATGATGCATATCTTCCAGGACTGTAAAAATGGTTCACTGAGAATGTGCTTAAGGAATGCAAATACTATGTATGTCACACACGGTCGATAAATGAAGACACCCTCTTTAGATTTTCATATAACTACTCCTACCTGATCTGTACATCTTAAATATTTTCATGATTCATGATCCTAAATTTTTAATAGCATTACATCTAATGATTCTATAGTAATCAGAATAGGCCAGGAACATAGTGTTCACCTTTTTCCCCTCAATATATGGTTTTATTTAAATTAGCAACATGAATGCTTCACCTGTCAATCCCAGATACCTCTCCCACCCCTCCTCCCTTGTCCCTCCACAAACCCCTAAGCCCCCCTCAAGTCCCCACATCAATCCCCAGGGAGGGTGAGGCCCTCCTTGGTGGGATCTCCAGAGTCTATCATTTCATCCAGGGCAGGACCCAGGCCCTTCCCCATGTGTCCAGGCTGAGAGAGTATCCTTCTATTGGGATTGGACTCTCAAAGTTCATTCATACACCATGGTAAACACTGGTCTGCTACCCTAGGCCCCAGTGATTTCTGACGCCTCCTCAATGAAACTACATTCATGGAGTCTGGATCAGTCCCCTGTTGGCCTGTCAGCCATCAGTCTGGGTTCAAGAGCTCCCCCTTGTCTGGTCAGCAGTATTTATGGGTTTCACCAGCACCATCTTGACCCCTTTGATCATCACTCCTCTGTCTCTGTCACTGGGTTCCAGGAGTTCAGTTCAGTGTTTAGCTTTGGATATCTGTCTCTACTTCCTTCCATCAGTCAATGGATGAAGGTTTTAGGATGGCATATAAGGTAGTCATCAACCTTATTATCAAGGCGGGGCTATTAATGCAGTCTCTCCGCTATTGCTTAGTTTACCAGTTGGTGTTATCCTTGTAGATCTCTGGAGATCTCACTAGTGTCAGCTCTCTGCTCAAGCCTATAATGACTCCATCTATTATGGTATCTCTCATTCTGCTCTCCTCTATTCTTACCTCTACTCAACCTAGCCCATGCCTCCTTCTCCCCTCCTCTTCTCCCCCTCTTTTTTCCTGGTTCCCTCTCTCCTCCACTGATGTTCCCAATATGCTTAGGAGCTCTTGGCTCATTCCATTTCTCTGGGGTATCATGCAACTCTCTTGGGAAACTCCCTGTTTCCCATACTCACTGACACTGGGATTGCAGACTGACACACCCAGGATCCATATCTAAAATCCATATATAAGTGAGTACATACTATGTTTGTCTTTTTGTGACTGGGTAACCTCACTCAGGATGGTTTTTCTAGTGCCAACCATTTGCCTGCAAATTTCAAGATTCCATTGCTTTTTCCCCACTGAGTATTACTCCACTGTGTAAATATACCACATTTTCTCTATCCACTCTTCAGTTGTGGGACATCTAGGTTGCTTCGAGGATGTAGCTATTATATATAATGCTGCTATGAACATAGTGGAATACCCATCCTTGTTGTGTAAATGGGTATCTTTTGGGTATATGCCTAAGAGTGCAATTGCTGGCTCTTGTGGTAGACTGAGTCCCATTTTCCTGAGGAATCCCCATACTGATTTCCAAAGTGGCTTAACAAGTTGGCACTCCCACTAGCAATAGACGACTGTTCCCCTTTCTCCACATCCTCTCCAGCATAAACTGTCATTGGTGTTTTTGATTTTAGCCATTCTGACAGGAATAAGATGATATCTCAGGATTGTTTTTATTTGCATTTCCCTAATGGCTAATGATGTTGAGCCCTTTCTTAAGTGTCTCAGCCATTTTAGTCTCCTCTATTGAGAATTCTCTACTTAGTTCAGTTCTCCAATTTTTAGTTGGATCCTTTGGTGTTTTGGAGACTTGCTTATTGAGTTCTTTGTAAATTTTGGAGATCAGCCCTTTGTCAGATGTGGGATTAGTGAATATCTTTTCCCAATCTCTGTGGTGCCTATTTGTCTTGCTGACTGTGTCTTTTGCCTTACAGAAGCTTTTCAGTTTCAGGAGGTCCCATTTATTAATTGTCAATCTCAGTGTGTGTGCTACTGGTGTTATGTTCAGGAAGGGGTCTCCTGTACCAATTAGTTTAAGTGTACCTCCCACTTTCTCTTCTAACAGGTTCAGTGTGGCTGGATTTATATTGAGGTCTTTGATCCACTTAGACTTAAGTTTTGTGCATGGCGAAAGATGTGGATCTATCTGCAGTCTTCTACATGCCAATATCCAGTTACACCAGCACCATTTGTTGAAGATATTATCTTTTTTCCATTATATAATTTTAGCTTCTTTGTTGAAAATCATAGGTTTCTGGATTAATCTCAGGGTTTTCAATTAGATTCCATTGGTCTACCTGTCTATTTTTGTGCCGATACCAAGCTGTTTTCAGGACTACAGCTCTATAATAGAGCTTGAAGTCAGGGATGGTGATGCCTCCAGATGTTGCTTTGTTGAGCAGGGTTGTATTGGCTATCCTGGGTTTTTTGTTTTTCCACATAAAGTTGAGAATTGTTCTTTCAAGGTCTGTGAAGAATTGTTTTGGAATTTTGATGGAGATTGCATTGAGTCTGTAGATAGCTTTTGGCAGGATTGCCATTTTTACTACATTGATCCTACCTATACAAGAGCATGGGAGATCTTTCCATTTCCTGGTGTCTTCTTTAATTTCTTTCTTTAAAGACTCAAAGTTCTTTCTATACACGTCTTCCATTTGTTTGGTTAACATTACCCCCAGGTATTTTATGTTATTTGTGGCAATTGTAAAGAATGATGTTTTTCTGATTTCTCTTGCAACCCATTTATCTTCTGAATGTATTAAGGCTACTGTTTTTGGTTTTTTTTGTTTTGTTTTGTTTTTAGTTAATCTTGTATCCTGCCACTTTGTTGAAGGTTTTTATCAGCTGTAGGAGTTCCCATGTAGTTTTTTGGGTCACTTATGTAAACTATCATACCATCTGCAAATAGTGAAACTTTGACCTCTTCCATTCCAATTTGTATCCCCTTGATCTCCTTTTGTTGTCTTATTGCTCTAGACAGAACTTTGAGTAAAATTTTGAAGAGGTATGGGGAGAGGGAACAGCCTTACCGTGTTCCTGATTTTAGAGGAAATAGCTTAAGTTTCTCTCCATTCAGCTTGATGTTGGCTGTTGGTTTGCTGTATATAGCTTTTATGATGTTTAGGTATGTTCCTGTTATCCCAGATCTCTCCAAGACTTTTATCATGAAGGGGTGTTGGATTGTGTCAAAGGCTTTTTCAGCATCTAGTGAGATGACCATGTGATTTTTGTTTCTCAGTTTGTTTTTATGGTGGAGTTTACTCTGGCCCATGAATCTAATTCTCCTAGTGTATCTTCAACACCTGAGATTATCTCTTCCATCTCTTGTATTCTGTTGGTTATGCTTGCATCTATAGTACTTGACTGTTTTCCCAGCTTTTCTATTTCTAGCATTCCTTCAGACTGTGTTTTTTTTTCTATTTCAGATTTTATCCCTTGCACTGTTTGAATTGTTTATTGCAATTTTTGCTTTGTCTTTTGCTCCATTTCTTACATTTTTGGATTGTTTTTTCTTCTATCTCTTTAAGGGGTTTTCTCATATCCTCTTTGAGGGCCTCTATCATTTTCATGAAGTTGTTTTTAATGTCATTCTCTTTTGGTTCATTTGTGTTGGGGTGTTCCAGTCTTGTTGGTGTAGGGTCTCTGGACTCTGGCAGTGTCATATTGGTTTTTTTGTTGCTCCTTGTGTTTTTATATTGTCTCCTTCCCATCCGTTCTTGCAGTGGGTTCCAGAAGGTACCTCTTCCTCTCCTGGTGGGTGTGGAACCAGGGTTCCCTTGTGGTGGGTGTAGGCAAGTTCAATGTTCCACTTCCTGGTCTCGTGGGTAGAGAAATGGACTAGGATGCTGGAGTGCTTTGGATCCCACTAGGATTGATGGAAGCCCCAGTGGTAGACACCGGGCACAGGAATATGGCCTGGAGACAGACCCTGATAGTCTTAGTGTAGTGGGTGGAACAGGAGATTAGGATGCTGGAGTGTATTGGCTCCTGCCTCTGGGATGGAAGTCACAGTGGCAGTCCCCAAGCACTGGCAGGTAGCCCAGAAATGGGCCCTAGTTTACCTGGACCCGTGGGTGGAGCAGGAGACTAGGAAGCATTGGCTCCCACCACCGCTGGGATGGAAGACACTGCAGTAGACCCCAAGCACAGGCAGCCGGTCTAGTCCTAGCTCATTGGTTGGAGCAGGGAAATAGGGTTCCTTGGCTCCTACTGCCACCGGGATGGAAGTCTCGGTGGCAGAGCCCAGACACAGGCAGGCGGTCCAGAAATAGGACCTGGATTACCTCAATGTTCACCTTTTTATAGGTTGTTTAGTGTGGGTATGCTTGTCTTATTGGTATCCTGTTAAATATAGTGTATATAGAAAAGTGTTGAAATTAAAAGTGACTTTTCAATACAAACATTATGTATCAAGTAGTTTCTAAAAGAAAATAAAATTATATCCTGATGTACGCAGCAGGATATGGCAGTGCTGTTTTGACTGTGGCACAGCTTGTTGCTGTTGTAGCTTTTTGTATTTTTCGTATTTTTCCACTGTCCTCTGTTAAGATTAATTTTCTTTAGAAATCACACATGAACTGAAGAGATGACTCAGAGATTAAGAGCACTGGTTACTCTTCCAGAGGTCTGAGTTCAATTCCTAGCAACCACATGGGATCTGATACCCTCTTCTAACCTGCAGATATAAATGCAGGCAGAACGTTGTATACATAATAAATAAATATATTTAACAAAAGAAATAACACACAAATACACACACACAAATTTTCCACATTCATTTTTCTCCTATTTCAGGAAATAAAAATTCTAGAAGCTTATCTGCATGAATTGGTCTACATAGCTTGTAATACCCTAATATTTATATTAATATTTATAGTAATTAAAAAAGGTTTTCCACATTCTTGAAAAAATGCCATTTGGTTGTTGCCTCTATTCACCAGCATGCTGATGTAAGTCATGCTTGAATCTCTATAAGGTTTTCACCAAAGACAAATTTTAGTCACTGAAACAAATACAAGACGCAATGTTTATGAGTCTCTATGGAGAACACACACTCTCTAAAATTAAATGAGTGAAACATTTCAACACAGAAAAAGGAACCAATTTTATTTTGTCAAATACTTAAAATTAGATTAATGACTCATTTATGTAAAATTTGAAATATTCTCAATTATTCTTACTCTCTTACAATTGCAGAACAGTAGACAGATGAGTCCTATTATTAGTTTGAATGGATTTTTTCTACAAATATTTTTGTGACAATTACTGTCCTAAACATGACCATAAGAGATTTGATGACAGACACACATGCACACAGGGATGTCATCATGGAGTTTAAACTCTAACATGTTGTGGATGGCAGGTTAAGGCAGTCAAACACATAACTCTGCAGTATATTTAAGTGGATTAAGGGAAAATTAATCTTGAGGAAGGTGTCAGTGATGAGTCAGAAGTAAGGGATATGCTCTACTGATCAAAGAGCCTGATGGGGATTAAAATCAGGAAGAAATGATAACTTTGGAAACCACGGGCTTCCTGCATCTCTTACAAATGAAGATTTGAAAGGTAGGGAGGTCTTTGATGTCACATAAGGAGAAGCTGTTTCTTGTCAGGAAAACAAGGAATCTTCCTCCTTCAAAATGACTATGAGGCACCCAGAGAAGAGCTTCTGGAAGGAGTGCACAATTCCTTCATTGTCTGTACTGCGGTCAGTAAGGTTCCTTCTACGGAACATGCCCCTCCTCTTCATCTCTCCTTATTCAGGCTCAAGTGCAGATTTAAACCAGCACACACCATATTTGAGTCTCAATTCTGGGAGTCCATGTTTTCATGCAGCCAGAGAAAGCCAATTGAAAGACAAATTTGGCCTCCATGTTATTCTCCAGCTCCAAATTCTGCTTTGTTAGATGCATGAATATAGAGTCTATGCCTTCCTAGCAGTCACACATCTGGTCACTCTCTTTGCATATTTCTACTCAAATAACACACAGCAGCTTTGGATCCTGGCTCAGCATACGTACCCCACTTTAGATTGAAGTGCCTTCCTCTTTCTTGTTTTGCCTTGATGTGAAATGCTTTTCCGCCTTCCTGAAATTTACAAAATCATTCTTCTTTGTTCTAAAATCTGTTTCATAATCTTCACATTCAGTACATCTTTCACGAACATTTCACTGTTCTCTATTATGTACCACTTAAAATTCTATACTCTACCAGGTAACTTTATGGAAATCAAATAATATCAAATGAGATGACTTGACTCACTGTCGGAATCGTTGTTATTTAGAACCTCTTGTAAATATTGCCAGCCTTGTTAAAGAATAGTTCATGCCCTCCCCAGCTTCCTAATGAATAGAACTTGGACTCACAGGAATAGCGGATGACAAAAACGGAAACATCCACAATTAGATCACTTAACCCCTCCCTCTGTGACCCTTTCACCTTTATCTGCTCAGCTTTAGTGGCCTGGTTACTAGGCAACTACCCCTTTCCTTTGATTACTCTGATGCCTCCTAGTTTTCCCGCCCTAAACCACTATATAACACGCATAAGGAAAATAAAATCTAGCAGCTTGATCAGCCATGATTTCTTGCTATCCACTTCTCTTGTCTTTTGTCCCGTCATTTCAGGTTCCATGGGCTAGACCTTCACTGTGACCTGCTGGCCAGGGAAGCTCACATAGCGTGAGAGCCATAGAAACATAATTTTCTTTTTTGGTTTTTTTCAAGACAGAGTTTCTCTGTATTGTTTTGGAAGCTGTCCTAGAGCTTGTCTGTAGACCAGGCTGGCCTCGAACTCACAGAGAATGCCTGCCTCTGCCTCCCGAGTGCTGGGATTAAAAGTGTGTGCCACCAACACCTTGCAAAACTTAACATTTTTTAATGTTGTCAAAGAATTTTCCAAGAGCATGGGAGATCTTTCCATTTCCTGGTGTCTTCTTTAAAGACTCAACGTTCTTGCGATACAGGTCTGTTACTTGTTTGGTTACCATTAACCCAAAGTATTTCATGTTGGGTCAAGACTGGGCTTGCCTAACCCACAGAAACTGCTGACCTGAACAAAGGGGAGCTCTCGGATCCCAGACTGATGGCTAGGAGGCCAGTATGGGACTGATCCAGAACCCCTGAATGTGGGTGTCACTGAGGAGGCCTAAGCAGTCTATGGGGCCTTGGGTAGTAGATCAGTATTTATCCCTGGCGTACAAATGGATTTTGGGTGCCCATCTCACATTGAGGGGTGCTCTTTCAGCCTGGACTCTTGGGGAAGGGCCTAGGCCCTGCCCTGAACAAAATGACAGACTCTGAATATCCCCCATGAAGGGCCTTACCCTCCCTGGGGAACAGAGTGGGGAGGCTGGGAGAGTTGATGGGGGGAGAGTGGGAGGACGGAGCTGGGATTGACATGTGAAGCAACTTTGTTTCTTATTTAAATAAAAAAATCTAAAAATGAATTTTACAAGTGCTATGTCCAAAATGATATAGCATTATTAAAGGCCATCTTGGTAATATTCAACAAATTTAGGCTACAATTTTTTAATAAAATTTCAAATTGTATGGCAGTCAACTAGAGAGTTAAAGACAAATCCTAACACTATTTAAGTACCAAATGCTTGCCCCCCCATCCTCCACAAACAGCAAAACTGCAACTTTTTATTGCTATATTCCTTGGCAAGGTTCTTTCTTGCCCCTAATAGTGTTTCTTAGGATAGAATACAATTTCCATAATAAGAAGTGGCATTTCATAAATTTTCCTTAATGTATGGGCAGGAGCTATTTTGCTTGGCTTAAAGTACAAAATGACTAGTCAAAATGTAATATGAATTACAATATATTATACTTTCTTTTTTAAAACACTGTTATAAATGGTGCTTTATATAGTCTGCAATATAGCTAATGCTACAATGTCATGGCTATTTAAGTTCATGGTTTACTGTCGGGCCCCAAATATGATATTTCTGTTATGGGCCTCAGCTCAATTCCAGGAGCTCAAATTTCCTATTGTCTTTTAGATGTCAGCTGGATACCTCTGGATGGCCTGGCCACAGTAGAGAATGACTTCTAGTTTGCATACCAATAGACCTAGTCTCCTCATACTTCATGGGGACCAGTAAGACCTACCTCATGAGATGTGTGAGATGTGTGTTACTGGAGGTTTGAGGGTTTGTGTAAGTGCCTTCTAGGACCACCTCTAGGGTTAAAGGCAGTGTTTCCTAGTCAGCACTATATACATGATAATAGATGTCTTCTTCCAAGTATCCCAGTTTTTAGAAAGCTATTTAAGAGGATGCTTGAATAAACCTGTGTCTCCAGTATGGACTGAGAGCCCTCCTGAAATGGCAGGACCAGGACATCTCTGAGTCGTTCCTAATGCTAGGATAGGTAGCTAGGATTTCCCTGATCCACACTCCCTCACTCAGGGTTGGACCCAGGACTGTTCAGCTAGTTCTGAACACAGTCCCAAAGACATCAGTCCAGGATAGATGACCCTGGTAGCATAGGACTGATATAGGCTGGATCCCGGCAGTTTACCAAAACAGCATCCCATCTCAAAAGACTCTAGGATATATTCCAGATGGTTCTGTACTCAGTTTCTCATATATTGAATGCATTTGTTGTAACCAATCAATAAAGAAATATGTGGCTACATGTAATATATATTATATTAAACATGTGTGTGCATCCATTCTTCACAGACCTTGAAAGAATAATAATCAATTTTGTATGGAAAAACAAAAGACCCAGGATAGCCAAAACAACACTGTTCAACAAGGCAACGTCCGGAGGCATCACCATCCCTGACCTCAAGCTATATTATAGAGCTATAGTCCTGAAAACAGCTTGGTATTGGCACAAAAATAGACAGGTAGACCAATGGAATCGAATTGAAAACCCGGGTATTAACCCACACACATACAAACATCTGATCTTTGACAAAGAAGCTAAAAATATACAATGGAATAAAGAAAGCATCTTCAACGAATGGTGCTGGCATAACTGGAGGCTGGCATGTAGAATAATGTGGATCTGTCCATGTTTATCGCCATACACAAAACTAAAATCCAAATGGATCAAAGACTTCAACATAAATCCAGCCACACTGAACCTCTTAGAAGAGAAAGTGGGTGGTACCCTTGAACGAATTGGTACAGGAGACAGCTTCCTGAACATAACACCACTAGCACAGATGGTGAGATCAACAATTAATAAATGGGACCTCCTGAAACTGTGAAGCTTCTGTAAGGTAAAGGACACAGTCAGCAAGACAAAAAGGCAGCCCACAGAATGGGAAAAAATATTCACTAATCCCACATCTGACAGAGGGTTGATCTCCAAAATTTACAAAGAACTCAAGAAGCAAGTCTCCAAAACACCAAAGGATCCAATTAAAAAGTGGGCTGCAGAACTCCATAGAGAATTTTCAATAGAGAAGTCTAAAATGGCTGAGAGGCACTTGAGAAAATGCTCAACATCCTTAGCCATCCAGGAAATGCAAATCAAAACAACTCTGAGATACCATTTCACTCTTGTCAGAATGGCTAAAATCAAAAACACCAAAAACAATTTATGCTGGAGAGGATGTGGTAAAAGGGGAACACTCCTCCATTGCTGGTGGGAGTGCCAACTGGTTCAGCCACTTTGGAAATCAGTATGGAGATTCCTCAGAAAAATGGGAATAAACCTACCACAAGACCCAGCAACTCCACTCTTAGGCATATATCCAAAAGATGCCCATTCATACTACAAGTGTGTCTGTTCCACTATGTTCATAGCAGCATTATTTGTAATAGCCAGAACTTGGAAGCAACCTAGATGCCCCTCAACCAAACAGTGAATAGAGAAAATGTGGTACATTTACACAATGGAGTACTACTCAGCAGAAAAAAAAAACAAAAAAAAACAATGGAATCCTGAGATTTGCAGGCAAATGGATGGCACTAGAAGAAACCATCCTAAGTGAGGTAACCCAGTCACAAAAAGAGAAACATGGCATGTACTCTCTCATATATGGATTTTAGACATAGATCTTGGGAGTGCCAGCCTACAATCCCATGGCCAGAGAGTCTGGGAAACAGAACCTTCATTCAGTGGCTGATGGAAGAAGAGGCAGACTCCCATGGCTAAGCACTGAGCTGAACTCAAGAAAGCCAGTAACAGAGAGGGAGGACTGATGACCAAAGGGATTAAGACTGGACTGGTTTAACCCCCAGAAACAGCTGACCTGACAAGGGTTAACTCTTGAATCCCAGGCTGATGCCTGGGAATCCAGCATGGGACTGATCAAGACCCCCTGAATGTGGGTGTCAGAGGAGGCCTAGGTAATCTATTGAGCCTTGGGCAGTAGATCAGTATTTATCCCGAGTATACAAATGGATTTTGGACTCCCATCCAACAATGTGAGATGCACTCTCACACTGAACTCTTGGGGGAGGGTCTAGATCCTGCCCTGGATGAAATAACAGACTATGGACACCCCCAAGGAGGGCCTCACCCTCCCTGGGTAAGTGAGGGGATATTGGGGGGGTTGGGGGGAGGGCACGGGAGGAGGGGAGGGAAATGGAGAGGGACCTGGAACTGACTTGTGAAGCAACCTTGTTTCTAATTTAAATTTAAATTTAAAAATAAATTAAAAATGAAAAAAATGTGTGTTCATAACTGAGAAGTATTCCTGCTTCTGGTAGGAAGGCAATGTAGACATAGTTTTTTTTTATTTGTGCCCTGTATGATTAAATTCTTGGCATTATATGTAAAACAAACCTAAGAAGGCTCAGAAAGGTAGCAAAGAATTATGGAGTGTCTAAAAGTATTGGGAAACAATGAACAGAACAAATAATTTCCCTGTATTTTCTTTTTACATAGGTGTACTCCAGGTAGAACTGAGGAAACCAGAAACATAAAATGTCAAGTGTAAACATAACAAAAGCATGGTCTTTATAACCAAAACACTAATAAAAAGACAAGTCTGTAAAGCAGGCATCTAATGATTTCTACAATAATCACTTTATTCCAGACCAACACCACAAGAAAATTATCTCTGTGTACAACAACAAAGATGAAGAAGAATCCCATATCTCTCACATTGAAAAGAATTAAGCACAGTGTCTAAGCATGCTTTCAAGGGGTGGTGTCAAGAAAATTAGGTAAGAATCTATAATTTTCATTTGTAGCAACAAGGAATGAACCACATCTGACCCATCCCTGGTGTCAGTGGATATTACGTGATTCCCTTTGATTCCATTCAGTAGTATCGTCACCACCTCTTCCCACTGAGACGATGTCAGAAGAAGCCTATTTTTTTTTTGGTTTTGTTTTTTTGGGTTTTTTTTTTTTGGTTTTTTGGTTTTTATGAGACAGGGTTTCTCTGTATTGTTTTGGAGGCTATCGGTCCAGCCCGGCCTCGAACTCACAGAGATCCGCCTG
The DNA here is from genome assembly GCF_017639785.1 of Mesocricetus auratus. Lineage (NCBI taxonomy): Eukaryota > Metazoa > Chordata > Mammalia > Rodentia > Cricetidae > Mesocricetus > Mesocricetus auratus. The sequence continues at coordinate 2,168,350 of NW_024429201.1, forward strand.
CCTCTGCCTCCCGAGTGCTGGGATTAAAGGCGTGCGCCACCACCGCCCGGCTAGAAGAAGCCTATTTTAAAGTCACTACTTGTATCATAGCCACATTTTGACAATAATACTTATAATGAACTTCAGGACACAAGATTTGGGAGGAAAATGAGAAGCTTAGTCACAGAAAACATGAACACATGGCTAAGTGAAATCACAAAGACAGCACTTGGTTTGAAAACTGAATTCAGACAACAGCTAATAATATAAAGAGAGATAATTTTCACTTGAGTCTAGGAACAGTTTCATTTCTATCTTCATTTTGTTGACTTTCCATTGTTCAGTAATGAGTTACTTAATCTCTACGCATTTATATATTAACTAGAATTATCTTTGCTGTTGGCTTTAAATTTTATTGCATAATGGACAGAAAGGATAGATGAGATTATTTTAATTTTCCGCATTTGTTTTGTTTTGTTTCCCAGCAGGTGGCTTATTTTAGAATGGGTTCCAGGTGCTACTGAGTAAAATATATATTCATTGGTTGGGTCTTTTTACTGTAAGATTTCACATAATTTTGAGGTAGGTTATTTTGGGTCCAACTGACTACTATTTGGTTTGTGTCGATCTGTGCTTTTGATTCCATTATTATGATTTTGTATGAAATTGGGTGCCCCAGAGTTTGGTGCATGTATATGTAGTGGTGTTTTCCTGATTAATTGGTCCCTTGATATAATGAAGTGCTCTTCTTTGTCTCTTCTAACTGGTTTTACTTTGAAGTCTATCTCATCAGATATTAGGATGGTAACACCTATTTGCTTTCTGATCTTATTCCTTGTAACTTTTTTCTTCTTTCTTTCATTTTAAAGTAGTTCCTATCTTTAAAGCTGATCTTCTTAAATAAGATAGATAGATAGATGGATGTTGTTTCTTAATCCATTCAGCTAGCCTGTGTATTTTGATTGGAGAATTGAGGTCATTAATATTTAACATTATTATGAAGGGAGGTATGTGTTTACTGCAGTGATTTCCATTGTTTATTTTTGTTGTATTTGGGGACAAAGAGCAGAAAAATAACTTAAAAGTTAAATAGCAAAAGGGTTTGAAGCAAATGCTAAATTTCATCTTGTAGGCAGTTGGTGTGGAAAGAGTGTGTCAACGGGACACAACTCAATATATTGTCCTTCTCAATTCACCAGAAGGACACATGGAAGTGATAATGGCCCTCTCAGTAAAGGAAGAACAGCTCACCTTGCTGCATGTTAAAATTACAATGACACACGCAAATGCACACACAGTGCAATCCGGGCATCACTCTTCTACCTAGTCTGGGTAAAAGAACAGAAAACTAGGAGCATAGATGCAATAATGAAAATATAGTTGCTTTTAGTAGGTAAGTTTTATTCTGTAAAGCTCAGTAACTGTTAGAACATCTAAATCACTTATTATAAGGTCTAAGGATATGATAGCATTCATCAAATTAAAATCAACTAGAGATTCAGAGCAACATTTAACATATGGGAAAGTCTTGGGACTTGGCATCCCCAAATGAGCCTAAGTTATAGACTCATGTGTAACAGTTTAATTGGGAATGCTTGTTGGAAAATAATAAAGGAATAGTGAACGTCCCTGAGGAATGGGGGAAACAGGAAAATTTGCCCTTTGAGACAAGGTCCTGTGGAAGAATATTTTAGCCTGATTTGAGAAAGCTCCTAATTAAAAGATGAGAAAATTTTATTTTTATAGTACCATACAGATCATTCAGTAGTTAAGGATTTTAAAATGATGTTGGGTTGCTATAAATACCGAAGTACTCTACCTCTTTAATTACATAAAGAAAGCAACCTTACCAGCCCTAGAATAGATAATAGGCACAATCAGAACAGACACCTGGGAGGCATGTACATAAAAATATCAGAAGGAACCTGTGAAGACCCTTGACAAGTGTTCAACACTACAGAGACAGTAGGAATGCATCTCTAATATCTCAATGTAAAGCAATCACTTGAAACTGAACAAAAGATAAAACCTCATTAGTCTCCAGGGAGCTCAAGATATGTCTCAGATTTTGGGACAGCATTTGATCTTGTGAACTCTGGGGTGTTAGTAAGGACAGATTATGAAAGAGAAAAACAAGGATTAACTTATTCCCTACAATCTTCTAAAACCTGTACTGATAATTTATCTCCTTACTGTAAGGTTTATATACTAATAATTTATCTCCTTACTCTAAGGTTTCTATAAACTTATCAGAATAAATGCATGATTCCAGTCTGCAAAAGTAAAGAACCAAATCTCAAAGTCCTGGAGCTGAGTCACAAAACAAGGAGGTTGAGGTTGCTGCAAAATGGCAGAAAAATTCTAAGAACAGAGAGTTGCTAGGGGAAAGGGGAAAACAGGGGAGGTGGATAATTTTGTTTTTAATTATCTGTGACTTATTTTTCTATTTCTTTATGGATAATGCTAATGTCCCAAATTGCAAGTAATAACACATCTTCATTTCTTCTTTTTTTACTGGATTTTGTGTTCATTTCTGTCCCTGCCCAGTGTTCTTTCCTTCTTCCATTGCTCCATCCTTCCTTTCTTCTCTTCCTATCTTTCTTGCTTCACTATTCATCCTTTCTTCCCTTCCTGCTTTCTTCCTGTCTTTTCCAACTTCCTCTTTTCCTTCATACTTCTTTCTTGGTTTCTGTGTATCTATCCCTGTAATCATAACTGCATCGAACTGGCTGAGGACACCATTCAGGTATCTCACCATTGCCAAACTCTCTCAAAACCAGAAGTAGGGTCAGAAAAAGTACCACTAGAAGGTTTTCATTCAAAATTTTGTTTTGGTAACTCAGGAAATTTCCTATATGTTGCTAAAGAGAAAATAAGAACTTTAAAGACCTGGACTATGAAATCATCAAATTATGTAGATAGTCAATTAGGTTGAAGCTATTTTAAAAAATAAAAAAGTGCTTGCGAGTTCAGTTCTGACTCCCTTTTAATTGTTTTATCCCTAATTATTAAAATGAACAATTATTTATTCTATTCTCCCTATGGAAACAATAACTGGAAGTTATTTTTAAGCACATTTGGAAACTGTTAGCTTGCTATATCACCACACTTATACTGTTTCCTAAATTTAAAGTTTAAACATATAAAAATAGAGAAAAAATAAATATTGGGTCTCATGGAAACAAGTAAGAGTGGGACCTTTAAAATATTATTTTTAAAATGTGAGATGCAGAATATAATTCTTGTTTGGGTTAATTTGGCCATCCAAGGTCAGTAACAACATAGGCTCCCTTCCAAGCTGTCCACCCCTAGCCATTGAGGCCTTTTAGTATCTAGTAGATCAGAGCTTATGTCTCCTTATGAGTCATGCAGGGATACTTAAGCTGTTTGAGTATAGCAGAAAAGAAAAAAAATTAAATAAATAAAATAAAAGTCACACCACTTTAATTATATGCATTAGTGTTCCAGCACTGGAATGCCTTCTAACATTTTAAGAGGGAAAACAAACTGAGTAACCACAAAGAATATACAAATCTTCAGGAGCTGCCAGAGCTGTCCCAAATTCTAGCAGACAGACTGTCTCTTCACTATTCTAATGCTAGTATTGACAGCCTGAATATCCTCTGTATATGGAAAGTCAAGGTCAAGGCCAGAGGACATGAACAAGCTGTCAGCCTAGCCTGAGAAACCAGGTAAGCATATCGCAAAGACGATGAGGAAGTCTTTGTAATTGCCAGAAATGTTGGGAACAAGTTATGGGTCATGACATTAATGGAAATCTATGAGGTCACTCCCTCCTTAATGCTCTCACAGGAAAGCAGAAAAATCAGTACTCAATAAAAGGCCCACATTTTATGGACTAACTTCCTCTCACCTATACTTTCCCAGTGAATTGCCTTTTAAAAAATCTTATAACCTATTTTTATTTTTGAGGCAACCCATATTCACAGGATGTATTTATGGGTAATAGGAGTGAGTCAATGTATGACTTCACGTAACTGTAAAAACCAGAATAAAACTATAAGTCAAGAGGGAAAAGAAAAACAGACACTTTCAAAATGGCTGTGTGACCAAAATCTAGAGAATGAATTTGCTGAGAAGACTTCAAGTCTAAAAAAGGAGCAAGGACGTCACTTACAACAAGGAACAAAAATCATAAGTAGGCTAACTTGTGTTTTCAAGACTATATTTTGCATAAATATAATAGAGCATTAGAATAATACTAATGATGAGTTGTCTCTTCTGACGTGCCAGGGCACATGCTGAGAATATTAATCTAAATTACGTATTTAATCCACATAACAAATCCACAAAACTTGGTGTGCTTCATTGCCTAAGGAAGTCACTCAACAAATAATTGGATAAATTGGAGCCCCCCCAAACTAGCTTTTCTGGTGAGATGTCATTGCTCTCTGTATTAGTTATTTTTTAACTGCTGTAAGAAAACACAAAAAGGAAGCAATTCTATAGTCTTACAGTCACAGAGGTTTTGTCCATCGTGGTAGGGAAGAAGAACAGCGGGCACCAGACAGGGATGTGGGAACCACGAGCTATGCCTTCACATCTTGAAGTTCAGGGATGAAGTGCAGAGAGAGGTATAGGAAGCATGTGAGATTATAAATACTCAATATACTGACATACTTCCTGCAGCAAGGCCATGCCTCCTAAACGTCCCCCAAACAGTGCCACAAACCCCCAATACCTACTCTCACAAACTAGGTGCTTAAATACCTGGGGCTGTGGAGGACATTTCTTGCTCAAACAACCATATTCTACTCCATGGCTTCTGTATGCTTATAGACATATGATAATGCAAAATAGATTTCATTGAACATCAAAATTTCATTCAGTCTTCCACAGTCTCAACACATCTCTTTTAAAACTCAAGGTAGTCGATTAAATATGGCACCCTGAAAATCATATTCTTCCAACATATATTATAATGTATGAATATATATTACAAATTCAAAAGAGAGGAATGGGAAGATGGTAAGGAAATTGTGGACAAAAGACTAAACCATTATTCAATATGGAAGATTGCAAATCCTCTAGCTCCATGTCTGGTATCAAAGTACTTAAATGTCTCCATCATAACTCTCTCTCTCTCTCTCTCTCTCTCTCTCTCTCTCTCTCTCTCTCTCTCTCTCTCTCTCTGTCTCTCTCTCTCTCTCTCTCTCCTTCTCTGATTAACTAATAGTTGTTCTGTCATAAACTGCAAACCTCAGCAGCTATCTGAAATGATGGAGAATCAGTGGCCCCTAAACATTTGCAACCTTCTTTCCACTAAAGCCTTCATTATGTATAAATCACTTCTAAGTTTGGCTATCACCATTGGATGAACCCTGACTACCTTGATTGCATTAACAGAAGATTTTTCATTCTGGTTGCTTTCAAGAACAGAAAACGTTTTAGGGCCACTTTCTCCAGTTAGTAGCTTATATGGGCGAAGTATTTTCCCTGGGAGTACCCTGTCCTTTATTCCAGTGGAGAGCAGGGACCTCCTTAGCAATTACCACCTCTCTTCCAGCACATGATTTGACTATAGTATCAAGTATCTTAGTGACCTTTTTTCTCCACAAACTAAAAATTTTGTATTTTTTATGCCCTACTTGCTCTTTTCTCACTGAAAACTTTCATTATACTATAGGTTAGCTTTAGGCAAGTTCTCGGGAAGTGGGTAGAACACATCCAGATGCTTTGCCAACATTTAACCTAAAGGTCTTAGAATCTATTGCTTTTAAAGTTCTTACTGCCCTCTGAAACCTCTTGAGCCAGTATTTTTACTTTCAGTCCTATTGTCTTCTAGGCTCCGGATACAAATTCAAATTGCTTTCCTGATCCAAAGTTAGAAAGTTATCCACAGTCCTCGAAAAGATACAAACAAAATAACATGAGTGGGTTCTTCACCACAGGTGAGTTTCTAACCCCAACTTCAGTATTAGTTGTTTTTTTGTTGCTCTGTGTCCTGGTTGATTTTTTTTCATCAGTCTGACAAAAGTGATAGTTGGAAAGCAGGAAACTCAACTGAGAAAAAAAATCCATTAGATCGCCTGTAGACAAGTCTGTATAACACTTTATTAATCAATGACTGATATGGAAGGGTCAAGCCCTCTCTGGGAAATGCCTACCCTGGCCAGGTTGTCTTGAGTTGTGTAAGGCTAATCAAGGGGTGGAGAATAAGCCAGTAATAAGCAATACTCATGGCTTCTGCTTTCGTTTCTGCCTCTAGGGTCTCGCCTTGGGTTCCTGACCTGACTTTTCTGCATGACAGACAGTGAGATATAAAATGAAATAAACCTTTCCCTTCCCAAGTTGCTTTAGGTCATGATTTTTATCACAGCAACTGGAACCTCGATAAGTCGTAAATTGGTACTGATTTTGTGGGGGATTCCTGGGACAAACCTGATCATGATGTTTTGGGAAGATTGTGAAAATATGTGGACCTTTGGACTGGAAAAGCCACTGAATGTTTCAAAGCTTAATGAAATGTGTGGGAACTTAGAAGATAATCCCAAGGGCAGTCAAGACAACAGCTTACCATGTTTTAAAGAGAAGCAAAAAAAACTATGAGAGGTATTCTTGTTCTATTTTGCTTTAAGACTCTGTAGATATAGTGAGCTGTGACTGAAGAATCAACCATGATGAAGAAGAGTGTTGTCATTCACAATGTTATAATTTTCTATATTCCTTCATATCACTCGTTGTAAATATAACTAGTAATTTAGCCACATGTAATGAAGCAGTGTTTCAAGACAATAAAAATACCCACAGAAAGCTAATTAGATTCATTTCTTATGGTTTTAATTTGTTATATAATTTAATTATGTTTCCAGGTACTTAACAGAGAAGTGAAGATAAAAATTCTGATATATGCTATATTTGTATCCAGGGAGAGCTTGATAATTTTAATTGTCAACTTGGAACAACCCAGAATTACCTGAGCAGAGAATCTCAGTGAGGAACTATGTACAAGAATTGGTTGCTGGGGATGTCTATGGAACATTGTCTTAACTAAGATAATCAGCATGGGATTCAGACAACTGTGGGCAGTGTATTCCCTTGACAAGAGGTCCTGAACTATTTAAGAGTAGAGAAATTGAACTGAACTTCAGCAATCAATCAACAGAGTATAGACTCATTAATTTCTCTGACCATGAATGTGATATGATTACATGTTTGATGTTCCTGCCTTTACTTCCCACAATTATAAAATGTAACTAGAATTGTAAGTGGAAAGAGTCCACGTTTTCTTTTGAAGCACAAAATATCCCTACTATGTGAGACATTATACACACTTGTATGCATATATATAAATATATATATGTGTGTGTGTGTGTATACATACATACATACACACATACACACATACATATGTCAGTAACACACAGTTATTAGGTAAATTTTGTGAGAGTTTCTAAGCTTTTGCTAAATAAATTAGAATGATTATAACAGGCAAATTCAGTAGCAATCAGTGCAGAATGGGAGATGATTCCCCCTCCTTTTGTTTCTCTCCTTGTCACATTCCAGAATTTATGATGGAATAGGAACCATGAAGTCAGTAATCACAGTGCACTGTCACTAGCAACCAACCTGGCAAATGTTCCTGGCTCTGAGAGAGAACTATGTTGTGAGACACTTGTTCCTCCCTCTCCTGGGAAGGGAGCATAGTGTCTACTGCCTGGGATTTCTGCTGTGATAAAAAATTTATTTGTTTCTCAACTCAACTCAACAAAGAACTTCAAATAATCAATCAAACAATATGGAGCACTTACAAATTGCAGTTTCTATATCAACTGCTTTGCAATAGACATAGAAAAGAAATGAGCTTCCACCCACCCTCAAGACTCACTTGAAGAACAACCTAAGAGATTAGTCCCTTCTCGTTTGGAAGGCAGCTCAGATAATTTAATCTCCTTGTAGGGTTTATAATTGATTTAGGAGAATATCATTCAATAACATATTGCATATACTTATGTTAAAATTAACTTGATATCTCTGCGAACATTAACTGGCATAGCTGGAAACACGGAAGTAGCCAGAACTAAAATATGTGTCCTGTAAAAATACCATCCTTACCACCTACCTACTCTGTGGTGTGGTGGTGGGAGTGAGGGAAGGATGCCCTCCCCCCCTCAATCCTACCTCCTCCAACTGGCAATGGAGCTGACCCTCCCTTTACCAGCTATAACACTTGGGAGAACAGGTCCTGCACTTCATCTGGGCAACCCAGCAGAACTGACCCTGTTGGTGGAGGTGAGGAGGAGTCAACCCTGAAGTTGTGAGCATGGGAGAGCTACCCCCACTACTCATCTGTCATGTGTCAGTGAGGGCAGGGGAGAGATACTCCCCCTTACACCTCGCTGCCTCCAACAGATGAGGGAGATGGTGCTCCCTCTCATCTACCACCTATAGCTCTTTGTCTGTCACATGGTGGTGAAGGCGAGGGAAAGATGCCCTTTTCCCGTCCCCCTACCTCCTGTAGTGGCCAAGAGAACTGACCCTCTCCCTTACCAGTTGTTGCACTCGGGAAAGTGGGCCCTGCATTGTAAAAGGAGTTCTTAATTGTTCTAAGTAGTAAAAACCCTGAATCAACTATGGAGAAAAATGCTGAGAGATCAGAGAGAAGGAGCAAACCACTGCCATACCTTACCTCCTTAGCTTCTCAGCACATAAAAGAGCGAGTTCCTATTTCCCCCTGCTAATGTCCTGTTTCCACCCAGCCAGCTTACTTCCTGTCTGTCTGTACAGACCTCCAGACCTCTATAATTAGCTAGTGGCAAGCTCCATTCTCTGACTTTCAGACAAGCTCTATTTGTACAAGCAAGATATTACCACACTGCACCTCGCCTAGGTAGCGCAGCACAGCTGACCATATTGACAGGGATGTGGGTGAACAGGTCCCAGGAACATGTGTGTGGGAGATCGGCCCAACCCTCATCTGCCACATGGTGATCTGGGCAGGGGAAAGATGCCCTGGCCCCCCACCCCTCTAAGCCTGTGGTAGGTTGGAGAGCTGGCCCTGAAAGCTAGTCCTGCCCCTCACCAGCTTCAGCACTTGGGAGAGTGGCTCCTGCACCTTGCCTGAGCAGCACAGTAAAACTGACCCTGATGATGTTGGTGTGAGGAACCCACCCTGAGGGTATGAAAGTAGGGGAACTGGCCCCACCTATTGCTCATTACTGCAAGGGGTAACCTGGCCAGGGTAGTGCTGGAGAGCTCACAGAGAAGAGCTGCCAGACTGACCAACCATTCCGCTACCCAGACCTAGAACCAGGGTTGTTGGTCCGCCCCAATGTCTACCCCATCTGTGATCTGATAAAGCACATGAAGGGGCCAGTACTCCAGACCCAAAGCTGCAGAATATCCACAACACAAGACAACAAGAGGATATCCAAGAGGAGGACCAATGAAGGACCAGCATCTATAGTGGACCGGAAACCTGAGGCCTTGAATCAGACCAATGACTCTTTGCAATGAACACTTGCAAGTAAAGATATATGGACAAAAGTTTATACTGTGTGACTCACTGTGTGGCCCTGAAATTTTCATGATAAGATTTTTTCCTTTCTTTTCTTTTATTCTCTTAATTTTTATTTTTCTGGGGGGAGGGAGTTGCAAGGGCAGAGGGCACATACAAAGGAACAGGGAAATGAATGGGATCGAGATACATGGAGTGAAAGACACAAAGAATAAATAAAAAGAAAGTTAAAAATGTACACCATGCTTCATCTGAAAATTCTTGAAAATATATTCTCATATTCACAAATTGTCTTGTTTAGTCATTAGTGATGACATACATCTGCAATCCCTACATTCTGGAGAATAAAGAAGGAACATCACAAGTTCTGAGTATGCACAGGCTGCTTAGTGAGATCCTACAGTTAAAAGCAATATCTTTCATCTCTTGTGACCAGGCAAGATGTCCAGTGAAGGGAGTAGGACGCCAACCCAGCCACATAATCTTTGACCTATAGTCTGTTCTATGTATGGAATGTTCTGGAATAAGGGTGGCCTAGAGATTCAGGGAATAGCTAACAAATGACTGGTTCATCCTAAGACCCCTGCCACAAGAGTAGTCCACCCCTGACACTGTCTGAAGCACCAGGACCCACAGGCTGGATGACTCAAAGACCTAGAGTAGAACCAAACAGGACTTGAGAGGGAAAAATGTAAATGTAATTATGCCTAACAATACTCTGCCTTATTCCTAGATTGGTGCCTAGCCCAACTGTCATCAGAGAGGCTTTACCCAGCAACTGGAGGAAACAGATACAGACATTAGGCAGAGCTTCAGAAATCCTGAAGAGAGGGAGGAATCAAAGGGTTGAAGGACGTTACAAGAAAACCCACAGATTCTAATAACTTTGACTGATAAGTGCTCACAGAGTCAGATTCTGCAACCAGGGAACCTGCATGTGACTTGACATAGGCCTTTTGCACATATAGGACAGTAGCTTGGTCTTCTTGTGGAACTCCTAACAGTGGAAGCACGGGCTAACTCTGATTCTTTTGCTGGATTTTGGGACCCTATTCCTCATACTGGGTCACCTTGCCCAACCTTAATATAAGAGGAGGTGCAGGATGGCCCTGGGTGAAAAGACAGACTATGGACATCCCCCATGGAGGGCCTCACCCTCTCTGGGGAAAGGAGTGGGGATTGGGAGAGGGGGGCTGGTGGGGGGTTGGAGGGAGAAGGGGAGAGAGATGGAGAGGGAGCTGGGATTGACACATGAAGCAATCTTGTTTCTAATTTAAATTTCAAAATACAAAAGACAAAAAAAGAAATATTAAACATTTAAAAAGAGGTGCTTAGTTTTATTGAAACTTGGTAAGACATGCTTTGTTGATATTTATGGCAGGCCTGTCCTCTACTGAACAGAACCGTCGGTATGGATTGGGGGGGTGGCAAAGAGGAGATGGGCAGGAGGGACTGGGAGGAGAAGATGGAGGGCAAATTGCAGTGAGGATGTAAAATGAATAGATAGATAGATAGATAGATAGATAGATAGATAGATAGATAGATAGATAGATAGATAGATAGATAGATGCAGTACCTTCTTCATTCCTAAAGTTGTCTTTAGAAGTACATAGGATCCATAAGAAAGAATTAGGCAAATAAGCAAATATGCTGATGTTTTTATTGTTCGCATTTAACTTTTCAACAGACCAAAGTTCACATGTATGTGAACATGCCATCCTTGGATGAAAACGTAATATGTTTAATGCTGGTAATGTGTAACGAACTATTCTCAAAGACATTCACACTGTTTTATCATTTTATTCATTATATAACTGTTACCCTAATTTTCTCATTCCTCAAGTAATCTCCACACAGTTCCTTCCAAACACTCTCTATGCTAGTACATGCCACAATTGCAGCCTATTATCTTACAATAAAAAATATATAATGGTGTTCAATGAAGCTGTGGGTGGTACCACAGTCTGACTGTCTAAATAGTATGTTTTATCCACAAACCAACTACTGTTACACATTTATGATTAAACTTAGATTTACTTAGGAAAGGTTACTTAAGGTAGATAAAAGAAGGTAAAACATGCACCATTTAATAAGTCTTTTAGATTTAAATTCCTAACATGTTCAACAAAGCACTGGACAAGCACATTATTTATGGTATCCAAAGTGTCTGAGTTATATTTTATTTCCAGTAAAGTTATTATTGTGAAATCTGACCTCTGTCCTCATAATGATAGGAATAGTTTCATTGTTGAAACAATTACACAGAGAGGCATCACAGTGAGATGTGTTAAGTGGCATGTCTAAAAACCAGAGTGAGGCCATAAACCCATGAAGCATAGAATTATTTTCTAGATAAAAACACTTGACCTTGCTCTCAGACCTGGGGCAACAAAGGTCTGTTCTCTAGACCTCAATCTTGGAAGGACTCCATAAATTACAAATATCAGCACACAACTATGTTCTGTTATTTTGAAGTACATAAGAAGGCCTTGAAAACTGAATAGTAAATTGAGCTATGAAAATCACAGGATATGGAACAGAATAGAACAGAGCCACTGAGGCCAGACTAAGTGTGTTTTGTTGTTGGGCATAAGGGTGGAAATATAAGAAAATTAGAGCCTTTGTCTGAAAAACCAAGTTTGGAAAGAATGCCTATTTTGGTTCCAGTTTTACTTTTTCACATCTTTGAATATGGTTGGTGTAACAGAAGCTGCATGGAACTTAAAATTAATGGAATCTCAAGGCACAAAAGAGTTAGAGACAAAGGTGGGGAAGCAGTACTTTCTGAGGCTTAGGTCAGCCTTTGTTATATGCTCAAACTAGTTCTGTGGCATCTTGGAAAGCTATGCATAATGGGGAAATTACTAGCCATTCAGTCTCTAGGTCCTATCTTGTGTTACATTTGAGGAACTAAGTGAGAGTTGTGATCACTTCTTTTCAATTTCCATATGTTTAGAAATATGTGGTATCTTGCATTCGATGTTACAAATGTTGGGGTAAGACATACATACTTCTAGAACATGGATATTACCACATCAATACAATCTGAGGAGGAATCTTTTTTTTAAAAAAAGATGGATTGTATCCAAATGAATGCACGCTGCATGTTGGGAAAGTAGTTGTGGTCCATCAAGAATCTTCAATAAAGTGTGATTGTAGAGTAACTGGCATAGATACACTGAAACTAAAGGAAATCTTGTAATGTTCATGAACTTCCAATAATATATTTCTGGAAATGATTAACTTACAACATTTCCCATTTGGAAAGCAAGAAGACCCAATGATTTTTTCACATTTGATGATTTTATGTGAATAGAACATAGTGGGCTAGGCAATAAACACTTAAAAGGCCATGCTATTAGGATTGCAGTATATAAACTACCGTGAGCATCCTAGATCACTTGCGATGAACAAAGGAGAAAAGAAGGGTAGGGATAATATGAAGGACTCCATAGAAGCATCAAAGGCAAACCCTGCAGCAGGGGAAATGCCTTTGCTCATTGAGGCAGTGAACTTGGTGAAAGAAGTGAGAAGTGAGATCATAGAGAGAGCCAGGACCTGCCCTAAAGTTTCCTTTAGAAATCATAAGAGCTGTGGGGGTTTTAGAAAGCAGAATGTGCAGAAACGCAAGTTTGACAGTGGGGAAATAGTACACTCTGATCTATGAAGATGAAGAGATGTTGGTGGCATTTTTGTGACAGAAACTGGAGGTAACAAGAAGGCCAATTAGGATACAATACATTAAAGGGAACCCGAAGACCCAAAGTTCTTTCTGCATGCATTAGCTCCTTTAAGAGACAACAAGTCGCTTAAAAAGAAATAGTTCTTTGTTGTCTTTAAATGCCTCTTTCTATTTGATGTTTCCCTTTATTTAGTAATTTTATAAGGGAATAGGAGTTATTCTTCATTTTAAATTTTACTCCATTCTCTTTATTGTTGTTGGTAAAGCATGCTAAGATTCTATAAAGAGAAAATATTTTATGTTGTTACAGTTAGCATTATTATAAAATGAAGTTATATGAGCACACTTAGGTGGGCAGGTTTTTAAATATATTTTATTTCAGTTAATTTATCATAGTATTACTTATGGGGTAAAGTATACTATTTTTAAATAAATATAGACCATGTACTAATCAACTCATACATTTTCACATTTATATCTCATTTATGTTGGCCATCCTTTTTACATTTTTTACTATTATCAAACAAGCTTGCTTCACATGTCAATTCTAGCTCCCTCTCCCTCTCCTCCTCTCCCACCACTCATCAACCCCACCAGCCCCCACCCAATACCCACTCTGCTCTCCAGGGAGGGTGAGGCCCACCATGGTGCATCTCCAAAGTCTGTCATATCATCCAGGGCAGGGCCTAGGCACTCCCCCATGTGTCGAGGCTGAGAGAGCATCCCTCTATGTGAATAGGCTCCCAAAGTCCATTTGTATGCCATGGATAAATACTGATCTACTACCCAAGGCCCCATAGATTGCCAACGCCACCTCACTGACACCCAAATTTAGGGGTTATAGATAAGTCCTATACTGACCTCTCAGCTATCAGTCTGGAGTCCGAATTCCCACTTGTACATGTCAACTGTTTCTGTGACTTTCACCAACCTGGTGTTGACCCCTTTGCTCATCACACTGACCTCTCTGAAACTGGACTTCAAGAGTTCAGTTCAGTGTTTAGCTGTGGGTGTCTACATCTGCTTCCATCAGCCATTGGATGAAGGCTCTAGGATGGCACATAAGGTAGCCGTCAAAATCATTATTAGGGAAGGTCATTTAAGGTAGTCTTTCCACTATTGCTTAGATTTCCAGTTGTTGTCATCCTTCTAGATCTTTGGAAATCTCACTAGTGCCAAATTTCTCCTCAAACCTGTAATGACTCCCTCTATTGTGGTATCTCTCATCCTGCTCTCTATTCTTCCCGCAAAACAACCTTCCTGCTCCCACATGTCCTCCTCTCCCCTCCTCTTCTCCCTCTTTCTTTCTCCCTGCTCCCTCTCCCCTCTCCCCATGCTCCAAATCCACTCAGGAGATCCTGTTCCATTCTTATCCAGTGTACCATGCATATCTATCTTAGGGTCCTCCTTGTCTCCCATGTTCTCTGGATGTGGGATTGAAGACTGTCAATCCCTGTTCCATGTCGAAAATCCATATATGAGTGACTACATACCATGTTTGTCTTTTTGTCAGAGTTACTTCACTTAGGATGGTTTCTTCTAGTGTCATCCATCTGCCTGCAAATTTCAAGATTCCACTGGTTTTTTTTCTGCTGAGTAGTACTCCATTGTGTAAATGTACCACATTTTCTCTATCCACTCTTCAGCTGAGGGACATCTAGGTTGCTTCCAGGTTCTGGCTATTATAAATAATGCTGCTAAGAACATAGTGAAACAGATGTCCATGTTGTATGAATGTTCTTCTTTTGGGTATATGCCTAAGAGTGGAATTGCTAGGTCCTATGGTAGACTGATTCCCATTTTTCTGAGGAATCTCTGTACTGATTTCCAAAGTGGTTGTACAAGTTGGCACTCCCAGCAGCAGTGGAGGAGTGTTCCCCTTTCTCCACATCCTCTCCAGCATCAACTGTCCTTGGTGTTTTTGATTTAGCCATTCTGACAGGAGTAAGATGGTATCTAAGATGGCTAAGGATGTTGAGCACTTTCTTAATTGTCTATCAGCCATTTTAGACTCCTCTATAGAGAATTTTGTATTGAGTTCTGTAGCCCACTTTTTTTCAAAACCAGAACATTTTATTTTTATGACTGACTGAAATCCTCAAAATGAACTGGATGCTGCAACTGCTGCCCTCTTGGGTTTAGGTGTCATTCCTTCATGGAATCCATGTCTGAATCTTTGATAGACAATTTTTAGGTGCCTCATCAGTTCAGTCCCGGTAATGTTTCTCCTCTTAGCCTTGGCACTCCAATTATACTTTCTCTTGCGCTTGGCAGGGTAGCCACATTTGCCACAGGTAGATGTCTGAAGGTGGTAGGCCTTAGAGCCACAGCAGCGGCATAATGAGTGCGTCTTATTGTAACGCTTTCCAAAGGATGATGTTCCTTTTGTCATCTTGCTTCTGCCGCAGAGATCAAAGAGACCACTTCTTCCTAATGTAAAAAAATTGCATTGAGTTTCTCTCCATTTAGCTTGATGTTCGCTGTTGTTTTACTGTAAATTGCCTTTATTATGTTTAGGTATGTTCCTACTATCCTTGATCTCTCCATGACCTTTATCATGAAGGGGTGTTGGATTTTGTCAAAGGTTTTATCAGCATCTAGTGAGATGATCATGTGGTTTTTCTTTTCCAGTTTGTTTATATGGTGGGTTACAATGATGAATTTTCATATGTTGAACCATCCCTGCATCCCTGGATGAAGCCTACTTGATCATGGTAGATGATTTTTCTGATGTGTTCTTGAATTCTATTTGCCAGTATTTTATTGAGTACCTTTCCATCAATGTTCATGAGAGATATTGGTACGTATTTCTCTTTCTTAGTTGTGTCTTTGTGTGGCTTGGGTACCAAGGTAATTTTAGCCTCATAAAAAGAGTTTGGCAATGAGCCTTCTACTTTTATTGTCTGGAACACTTTGAGGAGTATTGGAATTAGCTCTTCTTTGAATTTCTGGTAGAATTCTGCACTGAAGCAATCAGGGCCTGGGAGACTTTTGATGACTGCTTCTATTTCATTAGGTGTTATAGGTCTATTTAAATTGCTTATCTGTTCTTGATTTAATTTGGTAAGTGATATCTATCAGGAAATTGTCTATTTCCTTCAGATTTTCTAATTCCAGGAAGTACAGGTTTTCAAAGTATGACCTGCTGATTCTCTGGATTTCCTCAGTGTCCGTTTTTATGTCCCCCTTTTCATTCCTGATTTTGTTAATTTGCATGCTCTCTCTCTCTCTCTCTCTCTGCCTTCTTGTTAATTTGGATAAAGATTTGTCTATCTTGTTGATTTTCACAAAGAACTAACTCTTTTCATATGAGCACTTAATGTTATTAACTTTCCTCTTAGTACTGCTTTCAAAGTGTCCCGTAAGTTCGGGTATATTGTTTCTTCATTTTCATTGAATTTTATTAAGTCTTTAATTTCTTTCTTTATCTCTTCCTTGACCCAGGAATGGTGCAATTGTACGTTGTTCAGTTTTCATGAGCTTATAGGGTTTCTGCAATTTGTGTTGTTGTTGCCTTTAAACCATGATGATCTGATAGGATATGGGGGTTTATTCCAATTTTTGTATCTGTTGAGGTTTGCTATTTTGCCTTGTATGTAGTGGATTTTAGAGAACGTTCAATGTGGCAATGAGAAGAAGGTATATTCTTTTGTGTTTAGATGGAATGTTCTATAGATATCTATTTATCCCAATTGTTAGTTCCTTTGTTTCTTTGTTAATTTTCTGTCTGGTAGTCCTGTCTAGTAGTGAGAGTGGGGTGTTGAAGTCTCCCACTATAACTGTGTGAGGTCTTATGTGTGCTTTGAGTTTTAGTAATGTTTCTTTTACGAACGTGGCTACCTTTGTATTTGGGGCATACATGTTCAGAATTGAGACTTCTTTCTGATGGATTTTCCTGTGAGAAATATGAAATGACCTTCTTCATCTCTTTTGATTTATTTTATTTTAAAGTCTAATTGATTTTATTTTAAAGTCTAGGGTAGCTACACCAGCTTGTTTCTTGGGTCCATTTAATTGGAAAATCTTTTCCCAATCCTTTACTCTGAGGTAATGTCTGTCTTTAAAGTTGAGGTATGTTTCTTGAATGCAGCAGAAGGATGGATTCTGTTTTCGTATGCATTCTGTGAGCCTGTGTCTTTTTGTAGGCAAATTAAGACCATTAATATTGAGGGAAATTAAGAACCATTGAGAGCTAATTCTTGTTTGTTTTTATCATTTGGTGGTGGTGGTATTGTTTGTGGATTTAACACACTTTTTCTTTTGGCTTTTGGTAAAGTTGGATTATCTATGCCTATGATTTTTTGAGAGTAGTTAACTTCCTTAAGTTGGAATAGACATTCCAGTACTTTCTATAAGGCTGGATTAGGAGACATGTATTGCTTAAATCTGGTTTGATCATGGAATATCTTGGTTTTTCCATCTATAGGGATGGAAAGCTTTGCTGAGTGTAGTAGTCTGGGCTGGCATCCATGCTCTCTTAGTGTTTGTAGAATATTTATCCAGGACCTTCTGTATTTCAGAGTTTCCATGGAGAAGTCAGGTGTAATTCTGGTAGGTTTACCTTTATATTTTGCTTGGCATTTTCCTTTGCTGCTCTTAATATTCTTTCTTCATTCTGTATGTTTTGTGTTTTAATTATTATGTGCCAAGGGCACTTTTTTGTGATTCACTCTATTTGGTGTTCTGTAGGCTTCTTGTACTTTCATTGGCATATCTTTCTTTAGGTCAGAAAAGTTTTCTTCTATTATTTTGTTGAAAATGTTTTCTGCACCTTTGAGTTGGTTTTCTTCGCCTTTTTCTATACCTATTATTCTTAGGTTTGGCTTTTTCAAGGTGTCCCATATTTCCTGGATATTTTGTGTTGGTGATTTTTTTGGACTTAAGATTTTCTTTGGTTGTAGAATCTATTTCTCCTAGTGTATTTTCAATGCTTGAGATTCTCTCTTCCATCTCTTGTATTCTGTTGGTTATGCTTGCATCTGTAGTTCCTGATCATTAGAAAAGGTGGGTACCTTTTCTAATTCCAGCATTCCTTTAGACTGTTTTTTTAATTGTCTCTATTTCAGTTTTCAAACCTTACACTGTATGAATTGTTTCTTACAATTTTTGGTTTGTCTTTTCTTCCACTTCTTTAAAGGATTTTCACATTTCCTCTTTTAGAGTCTCTCTCATCTTCATGAAGTTGTTTTTAACGTCATTCTCTTCTGCTTCATCTGTGTTGGGATGTTCATGTCTTGCTGGTGTACAGTCCCTAGAATCTGGTGGCATACTGGTGTTTCTGTTGTTGAATGTGTTCTTATATTGTCGTCTTACCATCCCTTCTTTCAGTGGTTACAGGTAGGGTATCTCCCTCTCCTGGTAAGTATGGGTCCAAGGTTCTCTTCCAGTGGGTGCAAGCAGTCCAGTACTCTGATTGGTGTCATGGTGGGTGCATGTAGGTCTAAGGTATTCCCTCTCCTGGTGGGTAGGAGCTGGATTGGGACAGTGTAGTCAGCAGACTCCAGGTTGTTTGATGAGCTGGAGGCAAGTTGACCTGCTTGCCATCCCCAGACCAGAAGATTCCAGCATGGGTAAGTGAAAGGAAGCCCTAGGTGGGGGCTGGAGCTCACTTCTGCCCAGAGTGGGTGGGGGAGTGGCCCAGCAGCCTCAACAGGCTCGCAGTTGCTTGATCCTCCTGGGGAGAGTAGACCTGGCTGTAGTCCCCAGGCCAGGAGATTCCAGCATGGACAAGCAGAAGCTAGGTGGGCAGTTTTAATACCAGATTTTTAATCTCCTAAAATAGCCCTCCATAGAGCTTTGTATACTGCTAAACAAAAACTAGTATGGCACCATGACAACAAAGATGGAATTCATATGATTATAATACAAAACAGTATAAAATACACGTAACAAAGAATGTATAAAACATGAATTTTTATTTTAGTTTTGGAAACTCTCTTATTTACATATCCATCCCCCCATTCCCTCACCCTCCTATTCTCCCTTGCTTCCCACCAATCCCTCAACCCACCCACCACCCACACCCCAGGGATAGTGAGACCATCCACTGGGAATCATCAAAGTCCATCACACCATTTGTGGGAGGGCTCAGGCCCTCCTTTCCATATCTGAGCTGCAATAGAATCCCTCGATTGGGAGTGGTCTCCCCAAGTCCATTTTTGGCCTAGGAATAAACCCTCCAGCTTGGAGGCCAAGACAGTCTATGGAACCCCTAATAGTGGAGCCAGGGTTTACTCCTAACATGAATTTTGAAAGGAAACTTGAATTGAATTCTAAGTACATAGGAAGCATATACTCCCCACTTATACACACCATCAAAGTTATTGAGACTTAATTATAAAAGTTAACAGTACAGTTTGTCCATTGTATCTATAATAATTTATTGATCTCATTTCCAGAAAGGAGTTTCTATACATGACTTTCAGGATTTTGAAGCTTAAATCCAAAATAGAGGTTAGAAAAAACAATTAGCCTGGAAAATACTAAGCTACTGAGACTGTGAAAGAATCCAGCAATCATACAAAGCAGTTTGTGTAAATTCCCACATTAACACCAAGACAAACGATTTGTCTACTGTACCTCATTGATTCTATAATCAGTTGTTTTGTTTGTTGTGTCTCTCATGACAGCATATATTCCCAGAGATTGGTAACATAATGCATTATTTTCTTCTAACTACATGTTCATACACATTCGTATAACCACATATCTGTGTCTGTGTCTCTAAAGCAATGTTTCTAAACCTGTGGGTCACAACCCCTTTGAGGGTTATATCAAATATCCTACACACCAAATATTTGCATTATAATTCATAACATTAGCAAAATTACAGTTATAAAGTAACAACAAAATAATTTTATGGTTGGAGTGACCACAGCATGAAGAACTGTATCAAAGGGTTGCAGCATTAGCAAGGTTGAGAACTACAACTCTATATTTAGTTATATGCAAAAATTATCTATGCCTCTCTCTACATATCATCTGTCTTCCTATTTGTGGAATACTTACAAATGCTTTCCTTCATACCAGGATGTATACTACATGCTTTATGCTTAGCTTCCTGAGAATAAGAATATCCAATTACTTAATATAGATGATCCATTGTAATGTCATCTGTTCTCCCTTCATTGACTTGGAGACAAATAGAGCTGCAATGGATATCCAATTTGAAAAGTATCCTGAATATATGTGAAAAAATAGTGGTCATCAATAATGAACAATTGAGAACCTCCACTATTATATACAGAAACTAAATGCAGTTTTGAATAACGCTAATATTCCACATGAATCAGGAAAGAAGTGGGCAGTTCTCTAGACTTGGTCATCATAGTCTCTTCCTTCCCAGTTTGTTAGAAAAAAAACACTCTTGAACCAATAAGCTTGATTTGCACACAGACAGCCTGATTTTTTCCCTGAAAGATTTCTTACTGAAGAAAGTGGGCAAAATCTTACACTGAGCCAAGGAAAGTTAAATGGCTATCACTTTTAGAGGTGGCAATGCACTTATATCCTAAGTTCCATTCTCTTCTTGAATTTACCCTCAAGGTACTCTCTATGTGTCCTGATTTATCATAGCAGGAAATATAGAAAGAGAAACTTAAGTTTTGCTTTTGTTTTGGCAATTACCAATTCTGTCAAAATTTATTAAAATACAGAAAATATGCCAAATATTCTTTAATCCAGTAACATAGGCTATTAAGGTTATATAACATTGATAGTTTTTCTCCTTTCATACATTTTCTCCTTTTATACATTTTCTCCTTTTATACATGATAGTCCTGACCATTCCATATGAATATACAGAAACATAGATAAGGATCAGGCCTTTGCTAACTGAATAGTTATGTCCTGTAGGCCAGGCTTTGCTCTCACATGGAAAGGCTCCCAACAGGACTGTCAGATTTTCTTGGTGCAATGCTATACTTTTCAGAATTAGCTTATCATTTTTAACATAGGCGCAGAGATGCTCTTTCCCATGACGACTGTAGAGGTGAAAGAAAATACAGGAGAAATCAATGTGTTGGCTTGCCTTTTCCACTAATAATCCCTAATTCAATGTCATGAACCTTCCCAACCAGCCTGCCCTTAGGTCAATATGGCAAAACATTCTCATATCTGAATAGAGTACTCCCATTTTCAAAATCAATCTGGAGCATCTCAGTTTATATTTTAACAGTTGCTTCTACTTAGATGTTCCTTTATATTAAATGCTGTTTCAATGAAATGAAGACCAAAATAAAATAAACCAAATAAGCCTATTTGTGGAGTTTTCACTAACTGAAAATTTGAGTACAGTGTTTCTGAGTAATAATTTGTTAAGCCTATGAATATGATCTGTCATCCAAACTGCTCAAAATCATCCTCCTTCAGTCAGCCTATGCCAGCAACCATGGGAGTTTCCTTCAAGCTAGTCTCCATACTGAGAGATTGGCTGCATTCCAATGTCCCAGGATTCGAAAGACTGCCAAATTATCTCAAAGAATGCTCTGTAGGTGACACTGATGAGACAACTCAGAAGCCAGCTGTGATGTGGGTGGAAAAGCCACACTTCACCACCAAGCAGAAGGTTGAAACTTGGAGGTTCTGAGCTGCCCCTAAATTTGGAGGGGAGCATGATGGTAGGACTCTCTCTCTCTCTCTCTCTCTCTCTCTCTCTCTCTCTCTCTCTCTCTCTCTCTCTCTCTCTCTCTCTCTCTCTCAGTCTCTGTCTCCCCCTGCCAATTTTATCAGAGGGCATGAGGGACTCTTGATTAGGTTTTCTATTCACTCATAGGCAGTTATCACGTGTCCTGCTTCCTGGAATAAGAAAAGCAGCCAAACCACTCTTTAAGAGCAAGCTTATGCTTATGCAGGCAGCTTTGGACTTAAAGAGATATTATTTTTTATCTATTCAGTTTAAACTTATACAGCTGTTGTCAGCTTTCTGGAACAAACCATAAAAACTCAAACTATAATAGATCCGAATAAAAGTATAAAAGAACCTAATTTACAGTTCCAGACATGAGATTTTTTTTTGTTTTTTGTTTTCCAATCATAGTCATCCCTTCACGAACAGTGAAAGAATGCAGCAGCAAAGTGGTAGGGAAAGGCTCTAGAGATTTCTCTGCCATTTCCTTCTATCAAATGCACCTCATCACTCCCTCCCACAGACAAACCCACCACTGCAGTTAAATTCTCTGATGCAAACAAGTTAGCTTGATTTGTGTCTTCCTTGTCTAAATTTACTTCAGAGTTGTATTTTTATTGAACACAAACGCTCTTCCCAAACTTTTCAGTTCCATTCCTCTTTAAAATACTTAGTTTTTCTGCCTCAGTGAAACAGCTACTCTCTACAAAGCCAATCACTGCCAACATTAGATTAGTCTGCTGCTGGCTTGGTTACTAATGAACACATCTTTGTAATTGTGATGTCTCCTTGTGATGCATTGGCTCATCTTCTACTAAAAGTCAGCCCTGTGTCTTATTTACGATTTTCATCCCAGAGTCAAGAAATACAAAGTTTTCTTCAAATCAAAATAAATCTGTATTGTTATGAAATTCCTCCCAAGGTACACTAAGAAAAATTGGCGTATAATCCAACATTTGAAAAATATTGTTTCATCCTTCGCTGCAGAACTATTAGCATCATTTGCAAGATGTCAGACGGAGAAAAGTTGTTAGATTGATATATAAAGTTCATTTCAAAATTGTAATTTGTACATAGTTTTACACATACTTTATCACTGGGTTCTATAAATTTTGTTTGAAATAGTCTATCACATAACTCTAGATAGAAAAAGTCAAAAGTTATGTAATCTATGTATTATTAAAAACAAATGGAGCTAGAAAACATTGTTTCATTTAATGAATTTATATAACATACTTTTTTCTCACATAATATGTCCTAACATTGGTTGCTCCTCCCTTTATTCCTCTCAATTCTTCCCATCCTCCCCTCACATCTGGATCCATCCCCTTTCTGTCTCTCACTAGAAAACAAAATGGGAAACAGATATACATGCGGAGACACACATGTTCACACACTCCAGAATACCATAAAAAACAGGAACTGGAAGCTACAATACATATGCAAAGGTCCTATATGGCAAAATAAGGAAAATATATAAAGAAAATAAAACATAAGATGATAAAACTTTTTTTCAGAATTTAAGATCAAATTTAAGTGAATTACTACAAATTAAAAAGCATTAGATTTAACAGTTCCCTAGAGATCACCACAGGAAAAGGAATTCTTATCATCCTAGACATCAAGACATGCACTTATGTTTTTTCCTCTCTTATTTTACTTAGTTTAGAACGGGGTATTTGCTGTGTGCCCAGGCTAGCTTTAAACATCTGGTTTCTGCCATCATTGTGCCCCATTATGCCAAGCAAAATGAAACTTTTCAAAAAAGGAAAATCCCTGAAATGACAAGGACACTCCAAAGCCATCATTGAGTTCATTTTCTGTTGGCCATCTAATGCTAGGCATGCTAATTACACTGAAGAGTAGATTGTTCCATTCGCCAGTAAGACTTCATTAGAGAAAACTACATTTTCATTTTCATGTGTTTGTCAATTGGAGATTACTTCTGGATTAGGGATGGGGGCATGTGTCATTTCTCTTTTCAACTCTAGGACCCTATCTGGTGAAGACCAAAGTTGTTCCAATACATGATGCCTCAGTCATTATGAGTTCAAGTGTGTGTAGATCTAGTTGATTAAAGGACCTTGTTTTGCAAGGAGGACCCCAAGAGAAGAACACATGGTCCCCCAAAGAAGGGGAGGGGTACAAGAACCCCTGAGCAAATTGGAAACATGGGGGGAAGAGAGGAGGGAGATGGAAAGGAGACAGGGGGAGAAGAGAATAGGACTGAGACAAGGGAGGAATACAGGAGGTCAAGAAAGTATATACCTTGATAAAGGCAGTCAGTACAGGTTTGGAAAGAGGTCTGGCACAGAGAAAATGATAGGGGATTCATAGAGATAACCCCAACTAAGAATATAGACAGTGGTGGAGAGGCTACCTTTAATGCCCTTCCCCTATAATGAGATTGATGGTAACCTTGGTTACCATTCCTAGAGCCTTGATCCAGTAGCTGATTGAAGCAGAAACAGGCACCCCCAGCTAAACACTGAGCCATACTTCCGGAATCCAGTTGTGGAGAGGGAGGATAGATGAGAAAATGAACCAAGACAGAACTGGAGATAACGGCAGAAACAGTTGACCTGACCTAATTAGAGCACGCAGACCCTAGTCGTAAAGCGAGGGAACCAGCATTGGACATAACCAAGATCTCTGAATGTGGGTGCCAACTAGGAGGCCAAGGCAGTCTATGGGAACCTCTAACAGTGGAGTCAGTGTTTATCCCTAGAGCACACATTGGGAGCCCATTCCCTATGGAGGGAATCTATTGCAGCCCAGACAGAACCCAAATGATGTGTTGATCCCCCATGGAGGGCCTCACTATCCCTGAGGAGTGGGTAGGGGGTGTGTTGGGGGGTCGATGGGAAGCATGGGAGAATGGGAGGGCAAGGAAATGTGGGATGGATATATAAATAAGAGTGCTTCTAAAATAACAAAATAAATAAATGACCTTGTTTTGTTGGTGCCCTCCATTCCCTCTGGATATTACACTATTTATGCCTCATATACAGTGGGATTCCCTGATCAGCAAAGGGAGGGATTTCATGGAAAAATCCCATTAAGGGCTAAGTGGTCCAAGATCTCTCACTCCATAAAGGCTGGCTGTGGATCTCTGTATATGTTTCCATCTACTGCATGAGAAAACTTCCCTGATGATGGATGAATACAGCAGAATGTTAGTAGGTGCCAATTTTTGCTACTTTTTTTGTTATTGTTTAGAACTGTAGTATTTTGTTATACCCTAGTTCCATGGGCTATCTAGTCCCATATTTCCTGGATATTTTGTGTTAGGGATTTTTTTGGACTTAAGATTTTCTTTGATTTATGAATCTATTTCTCCTAGTGTGTGTCTTCAACACCTGAGATTCTCTCTTCCATCTCTTGTATTCTGTTGGTTATGTTTGCATCTGTAGTACCTGACTGTTTTCCCAGTTTTTCTATTTCCAGAATCCCTTCAGACTGTTTTTTATTGTCTCCATGCCAGTTTTCAACGCTTGCACTGTTTGAATTGTTTCTTGTACTTTTTGCTTCGTGTTTTCCTCCCTTTCTTGCATTTGTTGGATTTTTTGGTTTTTTTCTTCTATTTCTTGCAATTTTTGGTTAGTTTTTCTTCCATTTCTTTAAGGGATTTTCTCACATCATCTTTGAGGGTCTCTATCATTTTCATGAATGTGTTTTTAAGGTCATTCTCTTCTGCTTCACCAACATTGGGGTGTTCAAGTCTTACTGGTGTAGAATCTCTAGACTCTGGTGGTGTCATATTTGTTTTTCATTTGCTGAGTGTGTTCTTATATTGCCTCTTTCCCATCATTTCTTCCAGTGGGGGTAGAAAGAGTCTCTTCCTCTCCTGGTGTGTCCCTTTTGGTGGATGTAACCAAATCCAATATTCTATGGCCTCTGCTGTCTGTCCTCTGCCCTCTGCCCTGAGTATGGGTAAAAGTGGACCAGTTCTCTCTCTCTCTCTCTCTCTCTCTCTCTCTCTCTTTCTCTCTCTCTCTCTCTCTCTCTCTCTCAGGCTCCTATTTGCTTGGTCATCTGTCCAGGGGGGAATCGACCTGGCTGCTGTCCCCAAGCCAAGGGATCCAAAAGGTAGTGAGCGGGAGGAAATTGAGTCTAAGATAGGGACCCAGTGCTCACCTCATCCCTGTGACCTGAGTGTGGGCAAAAGTGGACCAGCTCTCTCTCAGGCTCCTGGTTGCTTGGTCATCCGTCCCGGGGGAGTCAACCAGGCAGCATTGCCCAAGCCAGGGGATCTGAGAGAGCTGGTTGGGTAACTTTTGATGACTACTTCTATTTCATTAGGTGTTATAGATCTATTTAAAGTACTTATCTGAATCAAGACCCCAAACATACAGAATAAAGAAAGAATATTAAGAGCAGCTAAGGAAAAAGGTCAAGTAACATATAAAGACAGACCTATCAGAATTACACCTGATTTCTCCATGGAAACGCTGAAAGCCAGAAGGTCCTGGATAGATATTCTACCTACACTAAGAGACCACGGATGCCAGCCCAGACTACTGTACCCGGCAAAGCTCTCAATCACTATAGACGGAGAAAACAAGATATTCCATGACAAAACTAGATTCAAGCAATATGTGTCCACTAACCCAGCCCTACAGAAAATTTTGGAAGGAAAACTCCAACCCAAGGAAGCTAACTACAACCAGAAAAACATAAGCATTAGAGAATCTCTCTCTACCAACAGCCAAAAGAACAAAGGGGTGAAATTCCACACATAATTCCACCAACAACAACCATCGCAAATCGAAGAAGGATGAGCAATCATTGGTCATTAATATCCCTCAATATTAATGGCCTTAACTCACCCATAAAAAGACACAGACTAGCAGATTGGATTCGAAGACAGAACCCTTCCTTCTGCTGCATACAAGAAACACACCTCACCCTTAAAGACAGACATTACCTGAGAATTAAAGGTTGGGAAAAAATTTTTCAATCGAATGGACCCAAGAAACAAACCGGGGTAGCAATCCTAATATCTAACAAACTAGACTTTAAAATAAAATCAATCAAAAGAGATGAAGGAGGTCATTACATACTCATCACAGGTGAAACCCACCAAGAGGAAGTGTCTATTCTGAACATCTATGCCCCAAATACAAAGGCTTCCACATTCGTGAAAGAAACATTATTAGAACTTAAATCTCATCTAAAGCCCCACACAGTTATAGTGGGAGATTTCAACACACCACTCTCACCACTAGACAGGAATACCAAACAGAAACTCAACAAAGAAGCAAAAGGGCTAATAGAAGTAATGACCCAACTGGGATTAACAGATATCTATAGAACATTTCATCCACATAAGAAAGAATATACCTTCTTCTCACCACCACATGGAACCTTCTCAAAAATCGACCACATACTTGGCAACATATCAAACCTCAGCAGCTACAAAAAAATTGGAATAACTCCATGCATCTTATCAGACCACCATGCTTTAAAATTAGAATTCAACAACAACACAAATTGCAGAAAACCTACAAACTCATGGAAATTGAATAATGCTCAACTGCACCATCCCTGGGTCAAAGAGGAAATAAAAAAAGAAATTAAAGACTTCCTCGAATTCAATGAGAATGAAGACACAACATACCCAAACCTATGGGACACTTTGAAAGCAGTGCTACGGGGGAAGTTCATAGCGCTAAATGCTCACATGAAGAAACAGGAGAACAGTTATACCAGAGAATTAACATCACAGCTGAAAGCTCTAGAACACAAAGAAGCACACTCCCCCAGGAGGAGTAGACGCCAGGAAATAATCAAATTGAGGGCTGAAATTAATAAAGTAGAAACCAGGAAAACAATACAAAGAATCAACGCAATGAAGAGTTGGTTCTTTGAGAAAATCAACAAGATAGACAAACCTTTGTCCAAACTTACCAAACAGCAGAGAGTGACCACGCAAATTAACAAAATTAGAAATGAAAAGGGGGACATAACAACAGACTCTGAGGAAATCCAGAGAATCATTAGGTCATACTTTGAAAACCTGTACTCCACAAAATTCGAAAATTTAAAGGAAATGGATGACTTCCTGGACAGCTATCAATTGCCAAAACTAAATCAAGAAGAGATAAGCTATTTAAATAGACCTATAACCCCTATGGAAATAGAAGCTGTCATCAAAAGTCTCCCAACCAAAAAAAGCCCAGGTCCAGATGATCTCAGTGCAGAATTCTACCAGAAATTCAAAGAACAGCTTATACCAATTCTTCTCAAAGTGTTCCACACAATAGAAGCAGAAGGGTCTTTGCCAAACTCTTTCTATGAGGCTTCAATAACCTTGATCCCCAAGCCACACAAAGATACAACTAAGAAAGAGAACTTCAGACCAATATCCCTCATGAACATTGATGCAAAAATACTCAATAAAATACTGGCAAATCGGATCCAAGAACACATCAAAACAATCATTCACCACGATCAAGTAGGTTTCATCCCAGGAATGCAGGGATGGTTCAACATAGGAAAATCCATCAACGTAATCCACCATATAAACAAGCTGAAAAACAAAAATCACATGATCATCTCACTAGATGCTGAAAAAGCCTTTGACAAAATCCAACACCCCTTCATGATAAAGGTCTTGGAGAGATCTGGGATAACAGGGACATACTTAAACATAATAAAAGCTATATACAGTAAACCAACAGCCAACATCAAACTAAATGGACAGAAACTCAACGCAATTCCTCTAAAATCAGGAACAAAACAAGGCTGTCCACTCTCTCCATACCTTTTCAACATGGTACTTGAAGTTCTAGCTATTGCCATACGACAACAAAGGGGGATCAAGGGGATACAAATTGGGAAGGAAGAGGTCAAACTTTCACTGTTTGCAGACGATATGATAGTTTACATCAGTGACCCAAAGAACTCTACCAGGGAACTCTTACAGCTGATTAACACCTTCAGCAAAGTGGCAGGCTACAAGATCAACTCAAGAAAATCAGTAGCCCTACTATATACAGATGATAAAAGGGCTGAAAGAGAAATCAGAGAAACATCACCCTTTACAATTGCCACAAACAACATAAAATACCTTGGGGTAACGCTAACCAAACAAGTGAAAGACCTGTATCATAAGAACTTTGAATCTTTAAAGAAAGAAATTAAAGAAGCCCTCAGAAAATGGAAAGATCTCCCATGCTCTTGGATAGGTAGGATCAATGTAGTAAAAATGGCAATCCTGCCAAAAGCAATCTACAGATTCAATGCAATCCCCATTAAAATCCCAGCACAGTTCTTCACAGACCTTGAAAGAACAATAATCAATTTTGTATGGAAAAACAAAAGACCCAGGATAGCCAAAACAACCCTGTTCAACAAGGCAACGTCCGGAGGCATCACCATTCCTGACCTCAGGCTCTATTATAGAGCTATAGTCCTGAAAACAGCTTGGTATTGGCACAAAAATAGGCAGGTAGACCAATGGAATCGAATTGAAAACCCGGGTATTAACCCACACACGTATGAACATCTGATCTTTGACAAAGAAGCTAAAAATATACAATGGAATAAAGAAAGCATCTTCAACAAATGGTGCTGGCATAATTGGAGACTGGCATGTACAAGAATGCAGATCGATCCATGTCTATCGCCATGCACAAAACTTAAGTCCAAATGGATCAAAGACCTCAACATAAATCCAGCCACACTGAACCTCTTAGAAGAGAAAGTGGGTGGTACCCTTGAACGAATTGGTACAGGAGACAGCTTCCTGAACATAACACCAGTAGCACAGGCAGTAAGAACAACAATTAATAAATGGGACCTACTGAAACTGAGAAGCTTCTGTAAGGCAAAGGACACAGTCAGCAAGACAAAAAGGCAGCCCACAGAATGGGAAAAAATATTCACTAATCCCACATCTGACAGAGGGTTGATCTCCAAAATTTACAAAGAACTCAAGAAGCAAGTCTCCAAAACACCAAAGGACCCTATTAAAAAGTGGGCTGCAGAACTAAATAGAGAGTTTTCAATAGAGGAGTCTAAAATGGCTGAGAGGCACTTGAGAAAGTGCTCAACATCCTTAGCCATCCGGGAAATGCAAATCAAAACAACTCTCAGATACCATCTCACCCCTGTCAGAATGGCTAAAATCAAAAACACCAATGACAATTTATGCTGGAGAGGATGTGGTGAAAGGGGGACACTCCTCCATTGCTGGTGGGAGTGCCAACTGGTTCAGCCACTTTGGAAATCAGTGTGGAGATTCCTCAGAAAAATGGGAATAAACCTACCACAAGACCCAGCAACTCCACTCTTAGGCATATATCCAAAAGATGCCCATTCATACAACAAAGATGTCTGTTCCACTATGTTCATAGCAGCTTTATTTGTAATTGCCAGAACGTGGAAGCAACCTAGATGTCCCTCACCTGAAGAGTGGTTAGAGAAAATGTGGTACATCTACACAATGGAGTACTATTCAGCAGAAAAAAATAATGGAATCATGAGATTCGCAGGCAAATGGATGACACTAGAAGAAACCATCCTGAGTGAGGTAACCCAGTCACAAAAAGAGAAACATGGCATGTACTCTCTCATATATGGATTTTAGACATAGATCTGGGGAGTGCCAGCCTACAATCCTATGGCCAGAGAGTCTGGGAAACAGAAACTTTATTTAGTGGCTGATCGAAGAAGAGGCAGACTCCCTTGGTTAAGTACTGAGCTGAACTCAAGAAAGCCAGTAACAGAGAGGGAGGATTGATGATCAAAGGGATTAAGACTGGGCTGGTCTAACCCCCAGAAACAGCTGACCAGACAAAGGTTAACTCTTGAATCCCAGGCATCAGCCTGGGAAGCCAGCATGGGACTGATCAAGACCCCCCTGAATCTGGGTGTCAGTGAAGAGGCCTAGGGATTCTATTGAGCCTTGGGCAGCAGATCAGTACCCATCCCAAGTTTACACACGGACTTTGGACTCCAATAGAACAAAGTGAGGTGCACTCTCACCCTGAACTCTTGGGAAAGGGTCTAGGCCCTGCCCTATATGAAATGACACACTATGGACACCCCCATGGAGGGCCTCACCCTCCCTGGAGAAATGAGGGGATAACGGGGGTGGGGGGGAGGGCACGGGAGAAAGGGAGGGAATGGGAGAGGGACCTGGAACTGACTTGTGAAGCAACCTTGATTCTTATCTAAATTTAAACTGGAAAATAAAATAAAAAAAGAGAGAGAGAAATTAGTAGGACCAATCCAAGGGAAAGTTTCTACTCTTATGGAAGGCCCAAAGATAAAAACAGAAGAACGAAAGCAACTTAAGTGAGACGTGTAAGCAGCTCTATTACTTTGCAGTTGGTTAAGAAAATGAAGCAAAAGCAGAGTTGACAACCCTGTGTGTCCTCACATGTGTCCCCCCTGGAAACAAAGACCAAATGTTCTTCATGATTTTAACCAACATCCTCCCCACCCCTGCCAAAAAAAAAAAATCAAAAGAAAAAGCTCCCATCAGCTATCAGATCTTCAAGCAGGGCAGAACACTCAGATAGAACACAAAGTGACTAGATCTGCTCTCCTAACTCACATGCAAAGTCCGTGGAAGTAGAAAATAGTGAGTGTATCCGAGTGGTAAAGTGTCCACCCAGCAAGCACAGACCTGATCCCTAGCATGGGAAGCAAAAACGACTTCATCTCATGTCCTCTAGCACTCTCCAGAAAAGATCAGTTAGCTTGTTATGCCCCTTTGAGCAGAGAGGAAGGCAAGTATAATCTAAAAAAATTTAAGTTACAACCTCAAAGTGTTTCCCCCAAAACCTATAATTCAGATATTATAGGATAGACCTGTTTTTACCTCCATCCTGAGGAAGCAGAGGTTATTTTCTGAAGAGAAGAACTGAAGGCTTAGAGACCTATCAGCATCAGACAAAAAAAAAAAAGATCTCTAAGAAATATCAGACTACAACATTCTACCGTTGGCATGTGATAGCTGCTAGTTTTCTTGAATGATGCGACCCCTGGTAGGTGAACCACACACCAAGGCAGGCCCTACACCCCAAGACTAGCTGGACAACAAACTGACTGAAAGGAAAAAGAAAGATAACAAAGGAGGAAAAGAAGGGGAGAGAAAAAAGAAATCTCAAAATTGGGTGGGAAGGGATGGGAGGGTGAACAGGGTGGGTATGGGAGGAGTTGGGAGAGGGGAACATATTCAAGTACATTGTAAGAAACTGTGTAATTAATAAAAATAAAGAAAAGTCACACTATTTCTAACAGGCAGTTACAGGATTATTTTTTAAAAAGTGAAGTTAATAGTTGTTGAATAAAGGACCCAAAAGAAATAAAAAAAAATAAAGTACTTATCTGTTCTTGGTTTAATTTTGATAAGTGATATCTATCCAGGAAATTGACCATTTCCTTTAGATTTACAAATTTTTAGGAGTATAGGTTTTCAAAGTATGACCTAATGATTCTATGGATTTCCTCAGTGTCTGTTGTTATGTCCCCCTTTTCATTCCTGATTTTGTTAATTTGCATTTTAACAGTCTATTGTTTGTTAAGTTTGGATAAAGGTTTGTCTATCTTGTTTATTTTCTCAAAAAAAAAAACCTCTTTGTTACACTGATTCTTTGTATTGGTTTCCAAGTTTCTATTTTCTTGATTTCAGCCCTCAATTTATTATTCCCTGGTGTCTACTCCTCCGAGCTGAGTTTGCTTCTTTTTGTTCAAGAGCTTTCAGTTGTGCTGTTAATTCTCTAGTGTAACTATTCTCCAGTTTCTTCATGTGGGCACTTAGTGCTATGAACTTTCCTCTTACCACTGCTTTCAAAGTGTCCTTTAAGTTTGGGTATGTTGTGTCTTCATTCTCAATGAATTCTAGGAAGTCTTTAATTTCTTTTTAATTTCTCCCTTGACCCAGGAATGGTGCAATTGTGCACAGTTCAATGTCCATGAGTTTGTAGGATTTCTGCAATTTGTGTTGTTGTTGAATTCTAACTTTAAGGCGTGGCTGTCTCATAAGATACAGGTGGTTATTCAAAAATTTTTACCTATTGAGGTTAGCTATACTGCCTAGTATGTGGTCAATTTTAGAGAAGTTCCCCCAGTGGTGCTGCAAAGAAGGTATATTCTTTAATGTTTGGATGGAATGTTCAATAGTTATCTGTTAAACCCAATTGGATCATAACTTCTGTTAGTTCCTTTGCTTCTTTGTTAAGTTTCTATCTGGTGGTCCTACCTAGTGGTGGGATTAGTTGTTGAAGTCTCCTAATATGAGTGTGTGAGGATTTTTGTGTAATTTGAGTTTTAGTAATGTTTCTTTTATGAATGTGGATGCCTTTGTATTTGGGACATAGATGCTCAGAATTGAGACTTCATCTTGGTAGATTTCTTCTGTGATGAATATGAAATGACCTTCTTCATCTCTTTTGATTGATTTTAGTATTAAGTCTAATTTGTTAATTATTAGGATTGCTATACCCACTTGTTTCTTGGGTCCATTTGATTGGAAAATCTTTTCCCAACCCTTTAATCTGAGATAATGTTTGTTTTTGAAGTTGAGGTGTATTTCTTGTATGTAGCAGATGGATGGATTCTGTCTTCGTATCCATTCTGTTAGTGTGTGTGTTTTTCTAGGTGAGTTAAGACCATTAATATTGAGGGATATTAATGACCATTGATTGTTCATTCTTGTTTGTTTTGGATTTGGTGGTGGTGGTGGTGGTATTGTGTGTGGATTCCCCCCACCCTGGCTTTTTGTTTTGGCTGTTGGTAAAGTGGGATAATCCATTGCCTATGGTTTTGTGGCTGTAGTTAACTTCCTTGGGTTGGAGTTTTCCTTCCAGAACTTTCTGTAGGGCTAGATTAGTGGATATGTATATTTTAAATCTGGTTTTGTCATAGAATATCTTGCTTTCTCCATTTGTAGTGATTGATTGAAAGCTTTGCTGGGTATAGTAGTCTGGTATGGCATCCATGATCTCTTAGTGTTGGTAGACCATCTATCCAGGACCTTCTGGCTTTCAGAGTTTCCATGAAGAAGTCAGATGTAATTCTGGTAGGGCTTCCTTTGTATGTTACTTGGCCTTTTTCCTTTGCTACTCTTAATATTCTTTCTTTATTCTATATGTTTGGTATTTTGATTATTATGTGGTGAGGGGACTTTTTTTGGTGTACTCTATTTGGTGTTCTGTAAGCTTCTTGTACTTTCATTGGCATGTCTTTCTTTAGGTTGGGCACATTTTATTCTATGATTTTGTTGAATATGTTTTTTGCACCTTTATGTTGGGTTTCTTCACCTTCTTTTATACCTATTATTCTTAAGTTTGAACTTTTCATGGTATCCAATATTTCCTGGATATTTTGTATTAGGGATTTGTTGGATTTAAGATTTTCTTTGGTCGATGAATCTATTTCTCCTAGTGTATCTTCAATGCTTGAGATTCTCTCTTCCATCTCTTGTATTCTATTGGCTATGTTTGCATCTGGAGTTCCTGCTCATTTACCCAGTTTCTATTTCCAACATTCCCTCAGAGTGTGTTTTTTATTGTCTCTATTTTAACTTTCAAACCTAGAACTGTTTGAATTGTTTCTTGCAATTTTTGGTTTGTCTTTTTCTCCATTTCTTGAATTTTTTGTTTGTTTTTTTCTTCCATTTCTAATGATGATAGTTGATGCTATAGGGGATACAGTATATTTATTTACCAGAGAGAGAGAGTCACACAAGCTAGGAGTTAGAAGCGTGGCTGGCTTCCAAAAGAGGACGTCCTTTTTCCTTTGGCTTCCTTTTATCTCTACCTGTGCTAATTTACTTGTCCCCGCCCTCGTGGGCAGATAGCTTTGTGGGGTTCACTCCTACACATTTCTATATTGGATTTTCTCATTACCTCTTTGAGGGTCTCTATCATCTTCATAAAGTTGCTTTTAGTGTCATTTTCTTCTGCTTCATCTGTGTAAGGATGTTCTGGTCTTGCTAGTGTGGAGTCCATAGACTCTGTTGGGGTCATATTGCTCTTCTTGTTATTGACTGTGTTGTTATCTGTCATCTTTCCATATCTTTTTCCAGTGGGTACCAGTGGGATTTCTCCCTCTCCTTGTTGTTATGGACTCTCTTCTGGTGGGTGCAAGCAGGTCCAGTACTCCGATGACTCTCCCATAGGTGGAGGTAGGACTAGTACTGGAGCCTTGGCAGTCTCTGGGTGTGTTGGACTGCTGGGATTGGATCCCCAATATGCAATCCCAGGCCTCAGGTAGCCCTGAGCAGGGCACCAGTAGGCAGGCGATATCAAGTTTTAATCCAATGTCATCAGATAGGATGCATGGTTTTATTTCAAATTTTTGTGGACTGTTAAGTATGTGGCTATTTCTGGTGAAAATTCTGATGTGCTCAGAAGAAGATACATTCTTTGTTGTTTGGGTGAAATGGCCCCCCAAATGTGAGTGTCAGCGAGAAGGCCTGGGCAACCTATGGGGCCCTGAGCTGTGGATCAGTGTCTATCCCTGGTATACAAACAGTCTTCGTGTGCCTATAGCACAAAGAGAGATGCTCTCTCAGCCTGGACTCTTAGGGGAGTGCCTGGACCCTACCCAGAGTAAAATGACAGACTCTAGATATCCCCTATGTGGAAGGATTTGGCAATAGGGTGGGAGGGTGGGGGGGAAGGGGAGTGCGGGAGGAGGGGAGGGAGAGGGAACTGGGATTGACATGTAAAACAAGCTATTTAAAATTAAAATAAAAAATGATAAATAAAAAAATTGGACATAAATAAAATGGGTTATATGAAAAAGAAAAAAAACACAAAGCACGTGTCCGCATTGTGCTCAGCAGTTCAGTATGGATGCTCTCTAGATACTTGCCACCAGGTACACATTCTTTTTATTTGGTGTGGGGGGTGTTGAGACAGGGTTTCTCTTTTTAACAGCTCTGGCTCTCCTGGAACTAGCTCCATAGACCAGGCTGGCCTCAAACTCACAGAGATCTGCCTGCCTCTGCCTCTGCCTCCCAAGTGCTGGGGTTAAAGGAGTGTGCCACCACCGCCTAGGCTAGGTACACATTGTTATAACTGGATAAAACTTGCATTTTAACAAGTATTCTGGTGTTGTGACAAACTACAATAAGGACAGAGACACAATAAAATCAGTGGAGGATATTTTGGTGAATAACTTTTTACAACAGTATGATTGCAAAGAAATATATACAGGGAAAAATAATGTTCAAGATTGCTAGAGGACAGATTTGCTATCTGTTTTTTCTAGTCTGTAATCTTAAATAATCTTATAATAAAGCCTTTCTAAAGGGGCAGAATGAGCCATATCAGAAATTTAAAAGAAAATATCTGTTAGGGCCATTTGGTCAGCTGAGCAGTTCTCTGCTTCGATTTTTTTCAGGGTGTGAGGGTCAACATATGATTTAAGTTGTTGAAGTGTTTCTTTTATGAACTTGATTACCATTGTCTTTGGTGCATTGATGTTTAGCATTGTGGTATACTCTTGGTGGTTTTTTTCTTTGATTAGTACTGATTTTTTAAAAGTTTATGTTGAAAAAGTCTATTTTGTCAGATATAAAGTGGCTACATCAGTTTACTTCTTAAAATCTTTTGCCTGTGATATCTTTTTCCAAACATTTACCCTGGTATGATGTCCATCATTGATGTTCAGGTATGTTTCTTGGATGCATCTGAAAGATGGATCCTGTTTTCTGTTAATGCAGGCATTTTTTTTGGTTTTTATGAGACAGGGTTTCTCTGCATTGTTTTTGAGGCTGTCGGTCTAGCCCAGCCTCGAACTCTCAGAGATCCGCCTGCCCCTGCCTCCCGAGTGCTGGGACTAAGGGCGTGCACCACCACCGCCCAGCTAATGCAGGCCTTTTAATTTGAGAGTTGAGAGCACTGAAGTTGGGAGATATCAATGAGTAGTGTTTGTTGGTTCCTATTAATATGTTGTTGCTACTGCTGTTTTCATGGTGATGGTAGTGGTGTGTGTCTCTGTGTGTGTGTGTGTGTGTGTGTGTGTGTGTGTGTGTGTGTGTGTGTGTTCCTACTCTTTTGATTTGCTGCTCTGGGATTATTCATTACCTGTGTTTTCTTGGATGTAATTGACCTTTTTTTGTTGTGGTTTTCCTTCCAAAACCTTCTGTAGGGCTTTATTTGTAGACACATATTGCTTAAAATTGGTTTATCATGGAATGCCTCATTTTATCCATTTATGGGAATTGAAATGTTTGCTAGGCATCATAGTCTGGTCTATTATCTATTATCCTTTGAAGTCTTATCATATCTGTCCAGGCTCTGCTGGCTTTTAAAGTTCATGTTAAGAAGTCAGGTGTAATTCTAATAGGTCTTGATGAAGCAGCCTTCCTTCATCTTAGCCTTAAAATCATCTTATAGTAAAGACAAACTAGGATCATTCCTGTTTGATTACACCTTTGTTTCTCAAGGATTGGGGTATTCACCACCTCCAATCTTAACTACAAATGGTACTGTACTTCCTGTTCTGTGAAACAGCAACCAAGTCTTTGTTTCAAAAAGGCATTATAACCATCTTATAGTCATATCTTTGTTTCAAGAGCTTGTTATAACTACCTTGCTATGACTGACTATTGTTATGACTGCCTTGTTATGACTATCTGTTACTATGGACTACCTTATTATTATCACTTTTAACAATGTCTTTGTTTCAGGAGGTCATTATGACTAACTTGTTTTGTTTATGTTCCACTCCTGTAAACCCACCTACTTTGTCTACTGCATCTCCCATTTTGAAACTACCTCTAAACCATAAAAACCTTGTCTTTGTCACGTCCTGTGCTGATTTCGTGAACTCTGCCTTTGGAGAGACAGTCTGTGCCCACGAATTAAAAAGCTTTAATGAATCACTTGTTTTAATTAATTTGGCCATTATGCTTTGGGTTAGTGGTCTTTCTCCCATTTGGGGGGGATTAACCATCTGTCTTTATATATTGCTTGGATTTGTTTTTCTCTTTCAGCTTTTAGTATTATTTCTTTGTTCTGTGTATTTCCTGATTTAATTTTTATGTGTTAAGGACTTGCTTTTTTGGTCAAGTCTATCTGCTCTTCGCTATGCTTCTTCTAACTTGATAGGTATCTCCTGTAAGTTAGGGAAATTTTCATCTATAATTTTGTTGCAGATACTGTCTCTGATTTTTATCTGTGTTTCTTCTCCTTCTTCTATTCATATTGATCTTAGATTTGGTCTTTTCAAAGTGTCTCAGATATTCTTATGCCAGGAATATTTTAGATTTAACATTTTTCTACTGTTGTGTCTTCATTGTCTGAGATTCTCTCTTCCATCTCTTGTATTCTGTTAGTGAGTACAAGAAGTTACTCCTGTGCTTCTTTTCAAGTTATTAAATTTCCCATTTCCAAATTTCCCTCACTTTGGATCTTCTTCATTGACTCTATTTCCACATAATGTTCTTTGAACTGTTTAATTCATTTCCTTTCACTTTGTGTGTCTGTGTTTTCATAGATATATTTAAGGACTTTGTCCACTTCCTCTTTTTAAATAAGCTTATTTATTTATTTATTCTTTTATTTTATTTTACAGCCCAGCTGCAGTTTCTTCTCCTTTCTCTACTACCAGTCCCTCCCCACAACTCCCCTCTGTTTCCTCCCTGCATCCACTCCTCCTCTGTTTCTGTTTATGAAAGGGTAGGTCTCTCATGAGTGTCAACAAATCATGGCATGTCAAGTTGCAGCAAGACTAAAAACCTCACAATGTGTTAACACTGGGCAAGGAGACCCAGTATGAGAATAGGGTCTCAAAAGCCAGTAAAAGAGTCAGAGACAGGCAGCCTGCCTTCTGATGCCCTGCAGACCTAGGGTTTGCATAATGTAGATCCCAGCCCGACAGGAGACAACCCACCACATGCCAGCACCATAGTCCCTTTCTCCATCCACAGACTAGGTAGGCCTGATGCCCTGAGCAGAACTACCAGGGACCTGGGGACTGTGCACTGAAGATCTCATCCCAAAAAGGCCCAGCCTACCCAGAAACTACCAATGTGCCCTGAGACTAGGGCTACCTCCATCCACTCAAGAGAAGAGCCACCAGAGTATTGGACCTGCTTGTACCCACCAGAAGGGAACCATGGTCATGTACCCACCAGGAGAGGAAGAGACTTCTTCTGCACCCACTGGAAGAAATGATAGTAAGGAGACAATATAAAAACACACTCAGCAACAGAAAAACCAATGTGACACCACCACAGTATAGTCTAAAGACCTGAACACCAGCAAGACCTGAACACCGCAATGCAGATGAAGCAGAAGACAATGACCTTAAAAACAACTTAATGAAAATGATAGAGGCCCTCAAAGAGGATATGAGAAAATCCCTTAAAGAAATGAAAGACAAAAACAAAACAAAAATGCACGAAATGGAAGAAAAACACAAACCAAAAAATGCAAGAAAAGGAGGAAAAGACAAAGCAAAAATTGCAAGTAACAGTTTAAACAGTGCAAGGGTTGAAAGCTGAAATAGAGACAATAAAAAAACACAGTCTGAAGGAATTCTGGAAATAGAAAAGATGGACAAACAGTCAGGTACTACAGATGCAAGCATAACCAACAGAATACAAAAAGTGGAAGAGAGAATGTCGTACTTTAACAACAGCCAAAAGAAAAAGGGATGAAAATCCACACACAATTCCAACAACAACAACAACAACTCCAAAACAAACAAAAATGATCAATCAATGGTCATTAATATCCCTCAATATTAATTATCTTAATTCACCCATAAAAAGACACAAGCTAACAGAATGGATTCAAAGACAGAATCCATTCTTCTGTTGCATACAAGAAATATACCTCAGCTTCAAATACAGACATTATCTCAGGGTAAAGGATTGGGAAAAGATTTTCCAATCAAATGGACCCAAGAAACAAGTGGGGGTAGCAGTCCTACTATCTAACAAATTAGTCTTTAAATTAAAATCAATCAAAAGAGATGAAGGAGGTCATTTCATATTCATCACAGAAGAAATCCACTGAGATGAAATCTCAGTTCTGAACATCTATGCCCCCAAAACAAAGGCATCCACATTTGTAAAAAA
Source organism: Mesocricetus auratus (assembly GCF_017639785.1). NCBI lineage: Eukaryota > Metazoa > Chordata > Mammalia > Rodentia > Cricetidae > Mesocricetus > Mesocricetus auratus. The sequence goes on from NW_024429201.1 coordinate 2,208,167, forward strand.
TGCTACTAAAATTCAAATTACACATAAAACCTCACACACTTATAGTGAGAGGCGTCAACACTCCAATCTCACCACTAGACAGGACCACAGACAAAAACTTAACAAAGAAGCAAAGAAACTAATAGACAATATAACCCAATTGGGTTTAACAGACACCTATAGAACATTCCATCAAAAACACTAATGACAGTTTATGCTTGAGAGGATCTGGAGAAAGGGGAGCACTCTTCCACTGCTGGTGGGAGTGCCAACTCATACAGCCACTTTGGAAATCAATATGGAGATTTCTCACAAAAATGGGAATCAGTCTACCACAAGACCCAGCAATTCCACTCTTAGGCATATACCCAAAAGATGCACATTCATACAAGGACATCTGTTCCACTATATTCATAGCAGCATTATTTGTAATAGCCAGAACCTGGAAGCACCCTACATGCCTCTCAACTGAAGAATAGACAGAAAAACATGGTACATTTACACAATGGAGTACTATTCAGCGGAAAAAAACAATGGAATCTTGAAATTTGCAGGCAAATGGATAGCACTAGAAGAAACCATCCTGAGTGAGGTAATCCAGTCACAAAAAGACAAACATGTTATGTGCTCAGTCATATATGGATTTTGCCAGCCTTTAATCCCACTGCCAGACAGTCTGGGAAACAGAACCTTCACCCAGCGACTGACAGAAGCAGAGGCAGACACCCACAGTTAAGCACTAAACCCAACTCCTGGAATCCAGTGACAGAAAGGGAGGACTGGTTTAACCCACAGAAACAGCTGACCTGAAAAAGGGGGGGGGTCTTGGACCCCAGACTGATGGTTGAGATGCCACCATGGGACTGATCCAGACTGCTGAATGTGGGTGTCAGTGAGGAAGCCTAAGCAATTTATGGGGCCTTGGGTAGTAAATCAGTATATATCCCTGGCATACAAATGGACTTTGGGTGCTCATCCCACAATGAGGGATGTTCTCTCAGCCTGAACTCTTGGGGGAGGGCCTTGGCCCTGCCCTGAATAAAATGATAGACTCTGGAGATCCCCAATGGAGGGTCTCACCCTCCCTGGGGAATGGAGTGAGGATTTGGTGGGAGACTGGGGGGCCTGGTTGGGAGAGCAGGGGAGAAGGGGAGGGAGAGGGAGCTGGGATTAAAATGTGAAGCAAGTTTGTTTCTAATTTAAACAAGAAAAAAAGGAAAAAAAGAGTCAGAGACAACACGGTTTCCATTGTTAGGAGTCCCATAACTGGTTGTTGTTTCAGTCTCTGTGTGCCCCTACAAGCCCAGGTTAACCAATTGTGTGAGGATTCATGTGGTGTCCTTAAACCCTCTGGTGCTACAAGCCTTCCTCTCCTACTTCTGCAGGATGCAGGATTCTTCCCCCCTTTTAAGGACGTCTGTCAAATTCATAAAGACTGTCTTAATGTCTTTTTCTGTACTTTAGTTATGTTACTGTACTTACGGCATGCTGTAAGGTTGCCAGACTCTAGTGGAGACATACTGCCCTGGCTATTTTGATTTGATTCCAATAGTATTTTATTATATGATTGAAATTTTTTGATTCATATGTCAAAGTAGTAGAGTGTGTTGGCTAAAAATTACTTGAGGACATGCAACATTATTGTTTTCATGCCAATTTATATTGTATTGTCCCTCTGAGCTTTTTTCCTAATAAATTTAAGTAATATTTGATTCTGGGAATTTCAGGATTCCATATGTTGAAAATGTCATAGGATAAAACTAATTTGAGAGAGATAATATGAGTAATACATTACTCCAAAGATAAGCATTTCATTCATTCGGCATCAAGGAGCAATTCTTGGGGAATATAGAAAATAGAGTATTGATGATTTTTTTTCAAACTGGTTTAAATTATTTTTAATGGAATCAAGCAGGCTCTGAATCAGGAGTTCTCCTTTTAGCAAAATATATATAATTTATTTTAATGGCCTTGATACATGTAGTTCAGCTGTGTAGAAGTGATTTACTTCATTATTGTGTCCTCTAGCATTCCAAATAGATGGGGCTGTCAGAGTAATTACATCTGGATAAATGAGAAATTGGTGTATCATAGTAAATAAAAGCCAAAGCAGTTAGCCGACACTTCAGTGTGACTGTATCATAAAAGCTGAGCCCTAAGCAAAGCTTGTGGTTTGTGTATAATAGCTTTGGAAATGAAAACTGCCCTTCAAATCCTCATTTTACAAATCGGTTTTTGACTCATCATTTATCTCAGATCATAAAGACACATATTTAAGAATTAGGATATAGAGAGACAAAATAAGAGGAAGTGTGGTAGTTTGAATAAAAATGACCCCATAGGATCACAGGACTGGCACTGTTGGGAGGTGTGGCATTGTTGTAGGTGTGTCCCTTGGAGCAGGCTTTGAGATCTCAGATGCTCAAGCCAGGCCTGTGTTTCATTTTCTTCCTGCTGGATGTAGGACTCTCAGCTACCTCTCCAGCACCATGCCCTGTCTGTATGCAGCCATACTTCCTGTCATGATAATAATAACCTCTGAACTGTAATCCAGCCCCAGTTAAGTGTTTTCCTTTATAAGAGTTGCCATGGTTATGGTGTCTCTCTTCAACAATAAAACTAACAAGATAAAAGTGTTACTTCCCCTACCTGATGATAAGGTTGATGACTACCTTATATGCCGTCCTAGAACCTTCACCCAGTGTCTGATACTCACAGCTAAATATAGAACTGACCCTCTGAAACCCAGTGACAGATATGGAGGAGTGATGATAAAAGGGGTCAAGACTGTGCTGAAACCCACAAAGAAAGCTGACTGGACAAGGGGGAGCTATTGAATCCCAGACTGATGGCTGAGAGGCCAACTGGGGACTTATCCAGACTCCATGAATGTAGTGTCAGTGAGGAAGCCTCAGAAATCTCTGGGGCCTTGGGTAATAGATTAGTGTTCACCATGACATACAAATGAACTTTCGGAGCCCATTCCACATGGAGGGATGCTCTCTCAGCCTGGACACATGAGGAAGGGCCTAGGTCCTGCCCAAGGAAGGCCTCTCCCTCCCTGGGGATTGATGTGGGGATTGGGCTGGGAACTAGAGGGGAGACAGGAGGGGGCCGGGGGGAGGGGACATAGAGGGACAAGGGAGGAGTGGTGGGAGAGGGGCTGGGATTGACATTTGAAGCATGCATGTCTCTAATTCAAGCAACAAACGTGACATGAATCTCATCACCCCAAAGAACTACATAAGCTACATGTATAACTAGGTTCATATCCTGTAAAGAAAGAGAGCATGATGGCATATGTTAAACTTTACAGTCTATCAAAAAAAAAAAACACAGAAAAACAAGTCATGGCACCATTATAATAGCAAGCCTAACCAAAAATATGGATATAGTAAGACTCTTCTTACTTTCGTTTCAAAACTTTTGAAAAGACACATTAAAAAGAAGTTTGAGGATAATAAGCATGGGGTATGTAACACATACAGAAACAAAGCATGGGGTATTGAAAGCACAAAGACAGTGAAGAGTATTTTAAGGGAGATTCAAGTAAGTGAAGGTTACACATTGTGATTCCTAGAGCAGTCACTGAGGATTAAAACAACAGTGGCACTTACATCTCAGGAGTAACCAACAGCTGTCTAATTGGTCCTAAAGGCCATCATAATAGAAAGGAATTCATGTAATACTGTAAACCTAGTTAACTACCCGAGAATAATGAGGTTATGGACCTTTCCTAAAGGAGAACCTACTACTTAGGATAATTTCTAGCTGCATTCTAAATGATGACGATTTTAAATCGACACTTCACAGTTTATAGCCATTCCAACATGTATCTCCATGTGGCTAACTTTTTTCTGTAATTGCTTATGGAAATTTTGAATACAACTTCAACTAAAATAGAATTACATAACATTTCATCCTCTGTTTTCTTCCCCAGTTCCCACCCCTGCTACTCTTCTTCCAATTCCCCCACACTCTCCTTCAAGTTGATTGCATTGTTTTCTCTGATTGGTGTTTATGTAATGATGAGGTTCTGACTCTTAAATATGTGAAATTTGTTTTCCTTTGACAATGGAATAATGGTGGTGAGACAAATATACTCCAAATGAAACAATGAACAAAGGTGATTTTTGTTTGCTTAAACCCACTAGTCTTCCTGTACAACTGCATCAAACTTCCCCTGTCCACAGTGGTCAGGAATGCTACTGATAATGACATTTTAAGTGGGCAACTGTGCATAGAATGTGTTAGAGGCAGCAATAAGATCATTGGGACAGACTTTGGATAAAATATTTAGATGATTATCTCCAAGAAAGCATGTCTCTCACAGCACCATTGGCCTGTATGACATCATCTGACCATTCATTTTTCTATTCTGGTAATAGAGTGAGCTAGTTGCTTGCTCCTGTGTTCACTGCCTTGGAAAGTGGTGGGTTGGCCATTATACTTTATATCTTAGCAACCTTAAAGTGATTACCTTTGCTTTGATGCTTCTGGTGAATCCTCAGTAAAGCCATGTAAAGCATAGTTAGTGTCAGATAGAGAAGACACAATTACTTAACACTGCCCATCACTAATGGAGAAAGGCCTGTCTTCACAGGAAAGGGAAAATTAACAATGGAACATTATGAATCCAGTTATGATGCCAAGTTTAGTGTCACAAACATGCTACAAGTTAACCATGGGGAAATAAAAGCAATATATTTTCTTTTAATGATTAGCCATTTGAGTTTTAACCATTGAAAGCAAATAAAAAATTAAAATCAAAGAAAACCTACCCATATGTTGCTTTAAATAAATATATGGCCTTATCTCCTATACAACCCAGTTTGCCTTCTCAAATTGTTTTAGACCAGAGCATTAGACAAGCCCAATACCGTAGTATTAGGTAAAGAAAAACACCAGAATTGTAATTGATAGTTCAGCCATATCAAATGAATGGGCAGATTAGGTTAAACAAGGAAACTATAACTACTAGTCATGTGCTAATGTTTCTTACTATCATTGGCCCACAATTAAGGAAATGAGAATATCAGAGCACCCCAGAATATAGAATCTATTTCTATGCATCTAAAAATAAAATTAATTGCAGTGAATATTTCTATTGTTTGAAATATGACTTCATTAATTTTAATGATTTCTAAAATTATGTTTGCTGGCAAATATAGCATTTGAATTGCTTTGATTCAAAGGGAGGAAAGAGTTCTTAAATTTGCTAGTGGTATAACAACTATCAAAATATTCACAGTATGATTTTGAATCTTATCACCTGCAGTTCATCTGCTTTAAGTAATTCCTGAGCCAGAAGAGGTATTAGATGCATGAAGTCACTGGACTGTTTCTAAGTTTCATGCACCAATGATTAAATTCCTTACAGCATAAAAACCTTTTGAGAATGGGAGTGACTAATAGAACCATTCTGTCCTTTGGATATGGTTTATGGCTGTCTAATGTGTACATCCACAAACACGAGCAAGTTCTGGAGCTGCATCTTATTCAAGTAAAACTGTTTTTTTCTAGTTGAATTGGCAATGTTCTGACTCCAAATGTATACAGCTATTATGCCCAGGATGGTTTCCTTATGGTGTTTCCAAGCAGTATTCTGCACAATCACTGGGAGTTTAAGCCAGGGGTAGCACAGCAGAGTTTTATCTTGGGAGCAAATGGTCATAACAATTCCAATCAGAGCTAACAGCCCTCTGGAGTTTTAAGTGCTCCCAATATGCTGTTGAAGTTGTTATTTTAAACTTGGGCTGGTTTTTTTTATGTTTATCTGTACGTAAATGTGTGTGCTTATTATGGGCCAGGTTTTTAACAGACGAGAATAAAACTGGATTGTAAAATGAGTAACAAAAAAAGGGGGATAAAGAAACAAAATGAGATATCTTACATCCCTTTCAAGACTTTTTTAACGAAAAAAGTGGGGAGGCCAAGGAGATGCTTCAGTGTGAGGACCTGAATTCAGATCACCAGAAACCCACATAAATGCAGGGTGGGTGTGGAGGACCATTGCAGTGCACTTACAACCTTGTAAGAAGAAACAGAATCAGCAGAACAAATTGGCTAGCTCTGGGTTTGAATGAGAGATGTTGTCTCAAAAAAGATGAAAGAGCAACAGAGAATGATTCCCAGCCTCAACCGCAGTCCTGCACACGCACGTGTACCCACACAGTTGCACCCCCACACACGCATTCATTCTACACGTACATACATATGAAAATAGAAGCAGAAAAAAATAGTTGAATGCACACACAAATATACCCCCATAAATTTGTGCATATGCAAATATACACAATATCAGCTGCATAAATTGAGTTATTGTGCATCCTTAAGATGTTATATTTGAAGCATGAGAAAAGAACGGTGACCTTCAAAAAGAGCCCCTACTTTCTCTAGAATTCATTTCTTTCTGCTTATGCTTCCTAATGCACTCATGTTTTCCCACTCCACCATGTAAAGCTCTCAGTTTAATAAGAGAAATTCCTGTACAGCATTTAACATGCTTTCTATACCCTAACTGATTTGTTTCAAGAATGGATAGCTCTTTGAAGCATGAGAGTAGGACTCATTGTAGCAAGCATAATTTCATAGTCAGATATTTTAATTTGAAAAATATCTGTAACATGAATAATATAAAACCAGAGACAGATATTGGGATTCAAGTCAAAGATCAGAGAAGCAAAGTGGCCAGTCACCAGAGAGCTCTCTCCTCTACCAATGCTCAGACTGAAGAGATGATCCACAGAACCTCAGATTGCATCTCCAGACTGCACTGTTCCTCACCAAATCTCAGACTGCTCCTGAGACTGAGTTCCTTATATTCTCTCTAGTGTTGAGATTAAAACTGTGATCTCTGTTTCTCTTTTAGACCGATTCACTCTCATGTAGCCCCGGGTAGCCTTGAACTCACAGAGATCAATCTGCCTCTGCCTCCTGAGTCCTGGAGTTAAAGATGTATGACACCACTGCCCAGCTTCTATGGCTTTATTTTCCTACTACATATGACTCCTGGGCTATTCAAAAAGTCACTTTAGGATATACAATGGAATATCCATGGAATTAAACTATCATTGTTTTATCTGACTAGTGTATTAAGAAAACAAATTGAATTGAACTTACATTAAAATCATTAATTAAGTTAATAATTAAATAATTAAAATTACAGAAAGAGAAATCCAGCTAGGGCCAAGAGCATTATGAAATCTAGGGAAGCTATGATTGCAAATATAAGATTCTAAAATTAAGAATGTGAAATAGCCACCCAATGTAAATTGAAACCTTTCTACAATACTATAAGCAAAATGATACTACTCTAAATAAAATTGAATAGATAAATAAAATTAAAATTAAAAACTGCCTAAAAGAAAATACATGATAAAATCTGCATAACCATGAATAGCTCACATATATGTGAGAATAAAAGACAACAAGAACTCCTATCTCATGCCAGTGGAAATATAATATGATGCAGTTAATTGTGGACAACCCAATCTAAAACACTGATATTTATACATATTTTTATATAGCTTGTTATATATTATAATTCAAAATACATTGTAACAAGCATGTTATGTAAAAATTTCAAAAAAATTAAAAAATCATATATTTATCATATGATAGTTATCTCAAGAAACAGCAAAACATATGTCCGTGCAAAGCCATCTGTATAAACATTCATACCAACCTTATTTATAAATAACCCAATACTGATAGCGATCCAAGTATTTAACAAAAGATATAGGCTATATATTGAGATATTACTCAGGAGCACAAAGGAGTTTCCTATTTTTGCAAACCTTGCATGAGTTAATCTCAAGATCATTATGATAAGTAAAAAAATACACTAAAAGTATATACAATGGATACAAAGCATTGTTCCACTTCTGTTGGGGAAGTCTTATGCTAATAAAGCACTGTCTGGCCAATAGGAATCTAGATAGGTGGGGCTAGGAGTCCAGGAGGACTCTGGTTAGGAGTGACACGAGGAGTTCGAGATGTAACCGCATGGGGTAGGAAGCCGGGAACTATTCACCGGTAAGAAACATACTCAGATTAACAATTATGGGGTAATTACTTAAGTCAGAGCTAGCCAGTAACAAACAAGCAAGGCCAACAGCTTCATAATGAATATAGCCTCCTGTGTGTTTATTTGGGACTCATGCGGATCTCGAAACAGGCTGGCGCGGCAGAGCCCAGGCCACTGGCGGGGGATAAAACAAAGCGGCTAGCAAGGAAAAAGCTTCTCTTAACATAATGGTGATCAGGAGTGGGATCATGAATTTCCACGCAAAATAACAAAAGCTTTAAAGGAATTTTAAAAACAGAAGAACAGAGAGAAGCACAGATTTTGGTAGCAGCATTTTTCTCAGGTGTGCTCTGTTTTGCTAACGACAAGCTGAGATTCACGTGGCTCGCTTACGGGAGTCTTCCTGACTCGGCATAAAAAAAAAAAAAACAGCAAGATTGTTTTAAGAGACTCTGCTAACGATTGAAAAGCGTGTACGTACAGCTGGAAGTGGCAGTTTTTGCTGGATGTGAGCATGGACTGAGGCGGTAAGCTGGAGTCACGCTTACGCCCGCCATCTTGAAAAAAAAAACCGGCAGTTTAAAACAGCCACGGTTTTACAGATAAGACACGTGGCCAGAAAAACATAAAGATTTACAGTAAAGTCAGACTTGGATAAAGAAAAACTTCTAAAGGTTTACAGTGTGTTTAAAAATATATGTGAGATTGAGAGAGAAAATGAAACGACAAAGTGGTAAATAAGTACAAAAGCCAGCGTTGTGGTGGCGCATGCCGGTAAGATTTACTCCAGAGGCAGAGGCAGGCGGATTTCCAAAGAGAAACCCTGTCTCAGAGAAAAATAAATAAAAGTGAAAGAAATAAAGTAATAATAGATAAATAAATAAGCCACAGAAAGATGGAAAATACACAGAGAGTCTGGATACTGTACACTATTGTGTTTTTCAGTTTTTTGCTTGCTCAGGAAGGAACTGCTGCTAAAGTACACTTGATTATAAATGCTGCTGAATTAATCCAACTTCTATCTTTTAAAAATGCCTTGACTTCAAAATTTAAGCATAAGGATATGTTACTCGGAAAAGGAGTTTTTATTTATGTTTCTACAGAAAATGAAAAGCTGAGAATTCCTTCCAGGCTTTTGTGGTTTGACGAACCAAGACCCCCGGAAGCAGTGGACCAGGTGTTCCAACAATCGAAACAGCGAAGATGATGCAGTCTTACAGACCCTGAAAATATGGACTTATACAGGTTTCTGAGTTTTGTCATGATCCCCATGGTATAAACAGCGCCCCCTTCCAGCAGGAAGCAGTTTCGAATGAGCGACGTCCCAATTCCCATCTTGTTTATAAATCTTTGTTTTCATTTAAATGGGATTGTTTATAATTGGCTAGTGATCACAGCCAATCTTTTTTAATGGTAAAAAGGGGAATTATGGTATGGGTATTGTTTTTCATTTATTGAGACAAAATCAAGGTCAATTTTGTGATGCTTATATTTCTCCTCTTGATTAAGTATTGTGCTTATACTGATCTTTTACAACGTAATACATAATTAAATACAGTCTATAGATAGTTACTTATAATAGAATTTCTAGTTACATAAGTTAGGTTTCTAGATATACAGAAATATATTTGAGATGGACAGTCTTCAAACCTCTCAAAGACCTTCAGAACATGGCATTTAAAATGGTTTAGGGTTTGTCTTGAAAATGAGAAATGTCTGCTCCTGGCAGCACCAATTACGTCTGAGAGGAAGATGGGCATCGAAGAAACTCGTTATAAAGTTTGCTTTCAACATGGCAAGATTAGCCATTTGGGCAAGAAACAGCTCTTGCCTAGATTGTTTGACTGTTGTTGTATCATCTGGACATGCAGGACCCACAGGAAAGTGACTACTGAACTCAGTCTTACAGGGTTCCTGCTTGATGAAGAGTCTACGAGACTTGCTGCAGGACAAAGAAAAATGACTGACAGACTGCCAACACAGATGGACAGTTTGAAATTTCCTGCTTTGCTGAGAAGTGTTCCAGACACATTGTGGCCTATGGGCTGAAGATGGATGCCCCAACGTTACAGAGGAACTTCGGGTGACTGTCCAGGCAGTAAGATACCTCTGTCAATCCTAGTGTTTATATATTATCCTTCTGTGGTCTTTGATGGAGTTGAAGACAGATAGTTATAATTATAGTTTTCCTTAGTTATGATAAAAGATAAGCTACCTATAGGACTTTGGACTCACAAGGATGGGATGGATGATATTTTCTTTAAATCTTGCTAAAATATTGTAACTATGTTCTTATTTGATAACTGTTCTGTTATATACAATTTGACTGTGTTAAAGTTAAGACCTTTCTTTTTGTTTAAACAGAAAAGAGGAGATGTTGGGGAAGTCTTATGCTAATAAAGCACTGTCTGGCCAATAGGAATCTAGATAGGTGGGGCTAGGAGTCCAGGAGGACTCTGGTTAGGAGTGACACGAGGAGTTCGAGATGTAACCGCATGGGGTAGGAAGCCGGGAACTATTCACCGGTAAGAAACATACTCAGATTAACAATTATGGGGTAATTACTTAAGTCAGAGCTAGCCAGTAACAAACAAGCAAGGCCAACAGCTTCATAATGAATATAGCCTCCTGTGTGTTTATTTGGGACTCATGCGGATCTCGAAACAGGCTGGCGCGGCAGAGCCCAGGCCACTGGCGGGGGATAAAACAAAGCGGCTAGCAAGGAAAAAGCTTCTCTTAACACACTTCAATAAAGTTTAAGAAAATGGACAATAATTTTGCCATATTAAAAAGCATATCAAAAGCCCCTTAATGGCAGAGGGCCAGAGGTCAAGACTACAGTAAAGCAAAGAGACATATTGGAAGTTTTAATAACAACAGTTGTGATAATTGTTTTTAATATACAGAAAATTATACATTGATATGTATATATGAATGTCCAATTATTTTACTAACATATGAACACTTTATTGCATATGAATTCCAACAAAGCTGTGGAAGAAGACATTTTGGAGGACATGAAGAGTGGGTTTTATAAAGGAATAAAAAGTTAAAAATTATAAACACACAAAAGTGTCAATCATTCTACCAAAAAAATAGTTTCTGGTTGCTCAACTCAGAGGAACAGCAACTACGCAACTGTGTGTACTTGCAGTTGAAGAAAAGTAAACTACAAATTATTTCTGCAATTTCTAGCTGATTTTTCTGCTGTGTGAAGGTTAATATAATAGTGGCTGATAAAAATGTTAAGATATAATGGATGGCACTCACCTTAGAAATGACAAAGATAGTGTCAATTTGTGTAAGAAATATGGCCTGCTAAACAAATGCAAATTGGAAAACAAATATATCAGAGTGCCAGGAGAAGACAATTGATACTGAGATCCAAAGGGAATTAACAGTTACCTTCAGAGACATTTTAGTCCCCACCCAAATTGTAGCTCTTTGAATACAGCAGGAATGAATGAAAAAAAGGAGCTCTAGTTGAAACATTTACAGACAGCAGGACACAGAAGAATGGAGAACTTCATGTGAAAATGAGGTCAAGGTTAATTGTATTCAGCTATTCACCAGAATGTGATCATTGAGGCAGAATTCTGACCTTAAAAGGGTTACCAAAACTTAGAAAAGTTGTGTATGTCAAACTGAGACATGATAGAATGTGAGAAAATTGACGAATCTAAGAAGAAACACGGAGAGAAATCCCTGCTGTGTGTTCAAGGTAACGCTAGCACCCCAAAGTGACAAGATCAGAATAATTGTCCCAAAAGGAACCATATGAGACATATGTCACAAAAGCATCGGTCATTTATTTTAAAAAGCACACAATGTGTACATTTATTTGAGAGACTATCTTAGCCTAATGTTACCTTAAAAACTGAACAGAAATAAATCATACAGCATAAATCTTGATGATATAAAATATAACAGAAAAATATAATTAGTTGCACTATAGTTTCATACAAATAGAAACTACACAAATGCAAACCAAATATAGTTGGCAGTTTTTAAAGTTGCTGATCTTTTTTACAAGTAGAATTAAATGTTACTAAGTAGTGATTTTTATTTCTTAGTTCACTTTTCTTATGAAAGTTTGGCAAAAACATATTAATAGTTTGAGGATGCTGTTTCATACATTTTCTTGAATTCGGTATGGCTAAATCCTTGGATTAAAAACAAAGTAACAAAATACAAGTAACTGAGGTAGATCTGTAACATTAATTATCAGAATTGAAGGTACCAACTTGTTCTTTGTAGGAATCAAGATTAATTTGGGGGTTTAATAAAAAAGTTCAAAGAAAGAATTATCAAATAAAGTATGGTATATTGTGACCTTTTCAATGAATTAATTATGGCAATATCTCTGTAATTTTCATTTCAGTTTGATGAAATAATCTCCTTTCTCTAGAGTTCAAAACAATGACTGCTTTCGCTTAGGAGAAACTAAGCTCATGCAAACTAGCTCATACAAGCTGTGCTAGCTGATATGAAACTTAGCATCTTTGCTTTAATCTGCTGACCAAGATAATTTATTCTTTCCTTCCTTGTACATATCCATAATGAGCTATCTACAATAGATTTTAAATTTTGTTTTCTTTAAGAAAGAATCAAATTCTAAACTAAACCCTTGAGAAGCAGTCCTACTACAGTCTTTTCATTTTTTAATGATTTTTCAAATGACACTAAAAAGCATTTTAAAAGGAACTCGCTTTCATCATTTTGACAAAGTGGTCTGATTTTTAAGAATGTTATTTACTTATCATCATGCTTTTAGATAACATTTGCTTAACTTATCCAATTGCACAAGAACCATCACTGACAGAGAATTCTAGAACTTATTCACATACACAATACACACATGCATAACATGACACATAACACATAACACACATGCACTCACTCACTCACACACACACACACACACACACACACACACATTCACCTGAAGTCTAGTGACCATTCAGTATATCTTGGGGACACGCAGCTATACTGCACACTCTTCTTGAGTTTTGGAAATTACCACATTATTAATTTGGCTCTCTTCAAGTCAAACCTAGACATTTTCTTGATAGCCCCCCACCTTTCAGTTAAGAAGCAGCACATCAAGGGCACATTACGAAAATGGTAAATGGCCTAGATACTGTCTGTCACTAAACAGTAGCTACAGAAATTGATTTTATAATGGGAGTAATGGGGGAGTGTTCCAGCATCGAAGCTGCAGTCACAATGATACTGTAATTAGGTTGCCAGTTATTAGCATTGATTGTCAATAGCTCCAGATCCCTGACTGCACAGACTCTAAATTCATCCACTCTTCAATCCTAGTCACTGGCTTGATGTCTTAACAAACTCTTTTCCTGAAATCAGGGTCTGTGGTACTAAAAGAAAGTTTCCACCAGAAACTTGTGCTCCTACAGTGTATTTTAGCAACTTACAATGCCAACATTCCATTGGTGATTTAGGTGCTTCTGTCTGTGTTTTGTTTTTTGTTTTTTCAGAACCCATGTAAGATTCTTGCATTGCCAGCCCCTGATACAGCTGGAATGCATCACTGTTAAAGGTCTTCCCAGGCGAGAAGGTTGCAAGATGAGAACTGACTGTACACACAGTGTTCACTAGACCACATTTGTGTGCAGTGGAATCAAGAGTCAAAAGAAAATAAAGATCATGTCAGAGGACTGCCTCTGTTTTGTTGCATTACTCTCTCTAGTGCTGGGGTGGTTCTACCTCAAAGTCTGTTTTGGCTTTCCTAGAGGTTCCAAGAAAAATCTTCCTGTGTAGCTACAGGATGATCTGTTAATAGGAACCTAACAATCTTGAGCAGTGCCCTGGATAAGCTGTTGAGCAATTTACAACAGTAGAGATCTGCAGGTTATCGGAGGGAGAACTCTCTCTTATCAACATTCAATGTGCCAGAAATGTCTGTGTGTTTTCTCCAAGAACTGTAGATGGAGTTTCTGTCACCCTGGGCCCAAAGCCTTTTAGTTCCAAACAAACACACAGAGGCTTCTATTAATTATAAATGGTTTGGCTGGTGACTCAGACATCTTACTAGCTAACTCTCTCTTAATTATTAAATCAACTCATTTCTATTAAAATATGTATTATCACTAGGCTGTGACTTACGTCTAATGCTCCAGCATGTACAGGCGACTCCATGGCGTCTCCCTGGCCTCTTTTTACATCCTCTTCCTAGAATTCTCCTTATTTGATAGCCCTGTCTATACTTCCTGACTAATTCCTGGACAATCAGTGTTTTACTCATCAACCAAAAAGAGAAACATATATTAAGTAAGCATACAGAAGGACATTCCCCATCAAAGAATGTAGAGTCCATATTAATAAGGATGTAGTTTATAAGCTGCTATTTTGCTTCTGGTGGCCATTGGGTTGGATGTTAGTTGCTTGGGACAATGTCTTAGGAGTGAGCATAAAGATACATTGAGATTCTCCTGCAATCTAACAGTCAGATTTGTGGAATGAGACATCAAACCCTTGCAGGACATGTACAATCTTAATGGTCCCTATTGTTCTGTCTAACAGGCTCTAAAAACCACTATATGTGATACAGCAAAAACTAACATCCTGAACTTTTCTTCTTAAATATTGGTTCATTTATAGTCAAAAAGTCCACATATTAAATTAGGAAAATACTTATAAGAAAAAATATATTGGAAATATAGTTTATATTTAATTTTCAAAACCCATAATTACTCTGGGTGTTCTTAGAAACCAAGTCAGTGTCAATAGCAAGGAAACGGAGCTTGAGAGACACCATTTTGACATGAAAATTACTTAACTGTGGCCAATATAAAGTGTTCTTCATCAAGCAATCAGAAAAATTAAAACAATAAATTCTTTCTGCTATTTTCTCACCCAGGCACATGACCATACCTGAGCTTATATGTGAGGCTTTCTGTTGCTTAGCTCTTTCAGAAAGCCACAGACCACACAATAGTATGTTATTTGTAACTTTATAGTGAAAGTAACAGAAACAGAATACATGTGCTACCTCCCAGTGGCAGCTGATAGGAACTACTCCATTAGGAGCAAAACACATGTGGAAGATGGTGACATTTGGGAAAAGTTCATGGTGAGTTGCACATGATGTAATACACTTTGTGAGGCAGAATGGATTTAGATATGGGACCAGGAATAATAATTGACTAAAACTGGCCTTAGTATTTAAAGCAGTAATTTCCTAAATTCACTGTAACTAATGTTGTATCTTCAATGTAGCATTAAGGCTCAAGTAGTCACTAGTCAATTTCATCTATGTTTTCAATACACTGATGAACATATATTTTTATAACAGAGTATGACTATGGCAGGAAAGAGTGAAAAACAAAAAGACAAGAGGAAGAAGTGAGGGATTTGCAGCTAATGAAGAAGATGAAAAAACCCTAATAATCTGTATCTATTCTTAACACATAGCATATCAGTTAGCATTTTGTTTGTCTGATATAAACACTGAAACCTCTAATTTTTGTAATTGATTAAGTCTTTGTGTATAAGAATACCATAACAACATTCTTGTTCAAATATCTTTCTGTGAGAAAGCCTGTTTACTTATTTAAAGTGATTACATCCTGATTTCCTATTGTCTAAGTTTCTGTATTGTGCATCCATGTCTCTTTGTTCTCTTATCTTCAACTAAATGTTTTATCCTGTTTTACAGAACACTAAACCTGAGCAATTCCGGCTAATACTGTGCAATATTCTCTTCAATAGATCTTACTGGAGTGTCCACTTGCTTTACAATGAGGTTTATTTCCTCACCAAGTAGATGAATTCTGACTTTGGAGTTCTCCATTTTTCCAGTTAAATTGCTACCAAAGTCCTACTTTTCTATCAGACAACATTTTTAATCACGAATAATCATGACTTTTGCCTTTCAGTCTCCATTGCAGACTAATAAAAAAATCTTATTGAGAAAAGAAGAAATTGTGGCCATTAAAGACAAAGGTTGCTGCTGCTGCATGAATTCCTCAACTCTAATTATCATGCTGTAAATGAGAGCAGGTATAATTATATGGCAAGAATATTTTTAATAAAATCTTGTAAAATTATACAACCTGTGCCATTCAGTTCCACCTGAGGAAATCCCTAGATCGAAGCAGTTGTGTTAGCATACGAGAAACACAGGCACAATATTCTTAACATTCTGCAATTCACAGCAAAATACTCAGGTCCTCATCAAGATTTCTTAAATAATTTCAATATCATATTATCTGAGCCAAGTATGAGCCAATGCTTTTTGGGGCCAGAATTCAAAGAGAAACACCTCCAGACAAGAGTTTCACTGAAATGAACAAAGCTCAAGTTAATGCCTTTGATACATCAGACTAGGAGCAAAAATAAAATTTCAATCAAGAAATTAAATGAATAAAGTTGAAATGTGGCACTGGCAAGATCATAACGAATGCAATATGTAAAATCCTCATTTTATCTTTAAGTAGCAAGGACTCTAATAAAACAAATGGTAGTTCAGTTAAAGACAAGTTTTATCCAAAGTGCCCTGCCAATATTAGGCAAGATGGGCCAGAGTAAGGGGGACAGATGAAGAAAGATCCAGTCGGCTGTCACTTTAATATCCAATTAAAATAACTACCTGAACCTGAATTCAGGTGGTGGGGGAAAAGACTGAGGATGGTATAACAAGGCAAAAGGTACAAAATCAAACTTCAAAAGTTTGTCTATGAAAGTTCACTCTTAGATGTATACTCAACAACAAAAAAATGCTCACATGCAATCACCAAAACATACTTATAAAATGTTTGTAGTGGTATTACTAGTAAGAATTTAAAACTAGAAATTATAAAATGTCCACATACATTGAAGTAGTTTTATACAATGGAATACTCTATAAAACCTACAATAAAGTAATTATTGTTTAAAAAACAATAACATGTGGAATCTAACAAGAGACAACATTCAATAAACCAGAGCCGCCATCCAAAAAGTTATGGGCATAGTGTAACATGCCATATATGTTTGGACTTAGGAACAAGTCATTGAGTCTAGAGTCTTCCATGGTGACTGAAGAGGACAGGATGATATAGTTGGTTCAGCACTGTTTTCTGATCTGAGTTCTGGTGACATCAGATAGATCACTTTATATATTTTAACAGACACACATATTTAGCACATTTTTCTCTTTTAATTCTCATTTCAGAAAGGACTACATTAAGTTACTATAGTGGGATGATTATTTCAAACGAGGAAAACATGAGTCAAGGCAACAGGAGTGAATTATGTGACTTTTTTCCATTTATTAAATGTTTATTTAGTATTTATTAAGAACTATATGCATTATTTATATAAAGATAATATTCTGTTGATTTGATTTATGCTTTAAGGGATTGGAAATGACTTTACAGAGGAAATAGTATTTGAATTAAACCTTAGACTGAGATTTTATCATGTAAGAATCATAAGTGATATTACAGACAAAGGAAGAGTATACAAAACACTGAATATTCGGGATATTTGAATTGTAGGGGAGCTTATATTACAGACTTGAATTTTATTAGGGCATATTGTACATGGAGTGTTTTGTAAAGGCCAGAGCAAAGAATTGGGTTGTTTCTGTGATGTTGAAAATGAGGAACTTCATGCCACCGCATGTGAGCAGACATGGAAAGAGCAAAGAATTTTATGTTATCACCATCCCAGTGAATAACTGAATGAAGGAAGAAAAGAACAAAATCCTCTGTCACCATTTGTTTTCTTAAAAAGATTCCTTTTTTTTAAAGATTTTTGAGCTGAGTTTATTTTGGCTGATGCGCGAAATGATAAAAAAAGAAAAAAGAGAAAACAAAATAAAATAACAACAACAAAAATAACAACCAACCAAACGGACAAGCAAAAACAAAAAAGTTTACTTTTTAAGCCATCTGCTAGACAAATGAATTATCATACTTAAAAACTAAAGTCAATAAGCAGGTAAAATCTAAGAGCAAACTATCTGCCTGTGATGATCACATGATTTAGTACATAAATTCTTGGTACAATTATGCTCCAGAATGGACTATTCTTCATAGTTGCCTAAGACAAAAGCATGCTATGGTTTCCAGGCTGACTAGCCCATTTCATCACCTACATCTTTGCAGAGCATGACTTTTGTTTGCTACTCATGAGTTTTGTGATTCTTTCTGAAACGACTTGCACATTTTTAAATGAATAATATTGAAAATCAATGTTTTCTTTGTTTATTACCTAAAATTATGTTTTTTACCAAAGATAAATATTTTAATTTAAATATTTAGTTATGCAGTGAATCCTCTTCTACTTCTTAAAAGGATTTGTAATCACACCACAGAAATATATAAATTGTATTATACCAGAAGTTCAAATAACACTATTTCTACCGTACTTGGGAAAGAATCCTTTTGAAAGTTAGAGAAAATATTTGACATTTTATTCTATTCTTTGACATTTGTAAAAGTTAAAACTCATCACAAATGCAGGAGAATGGTACTGAGACCTGAGCAGTATAATAGTGGTGAATGTTATTTGATGAAATCACATTGTTATCAGAATTAACTAAAATGGATTAATTTGCTAGTAAAGATTATATCATAACAAGCTATTTAAAATTGAAGTAATAATTTTTTAAAAAGCTGGAATCCCAGAAAAAAGGAAAGATTATATCATTGCCACCAAAATAAAATATATTTTTCTTAAGAATGTGTTCTCAAAAATCTATCACTGATATATTTACTTTGTATTTGGTTTAATTTATAATATTTTGAGAGGTACAATCCAAGATTGGCAGCTACCAATTTCTATATGTGATTATAGGACACATTATTAATGGCACAGCAAAATGTGAATCAATTAGGAACCCATATTTCATAAGTCTTTATAAGTAAGGTAATTGAGAAGTATATGCTATCCGTTTTTGAGGACTGTGAAAAAAGCAAAGTCATTTCTCAAGAAATTTCTGCTTTTTCTAGATAGGCAAGGAGACTGGATATAGTTTTCCCTGAATATAAGGGAAAACAAAACTAGTTTTTAAATTTGTCAATTAAATAGTGTGTGTGCACGTGCATGTGCTTGACTTTTGATAACTCTCATAAATTTTAAATACAAAATGAATACTTTACATATGTCACAATTCTCCTGATTCATTAATGATTGAACTTTTTAAATGTGTTCATTAAAACTTCTCATTTTACCATAGTAATTGAATTGTAAACAAAAATTGTTCCTATAAACTAAGAAGTGAGTAATCTGCCTAAAGCAATCAAGAAATGGTTTCTGATAAAACTATTTCATCTGAACTTTGAAAGATTCCTAAATTACACATGAGTCATTTAATGAAGAAGTATATAGAGTAATCATAGAGTTGTGAGACATTAAAATGAGTAAGAGTAATAAATGATGTGTTTATAAGCCTAGCCTGAAACAAGGTTTGGAGGAAATGGATACTGGAGAAATGAGTAATAGCCAGTAGGTTGAAAATGGACCTTTCTCTAAGAATTACCTCTTTCGTATAAGTACCGCGCGCTAACCGATTGCGCCACTGGAGCACTCACCCTGAACTCTTGGGGAAGGGTCTAGGCCCTGCCCTATATGAAATGACAGACTATGGACACCCCCATGGAGGGCCTCACCCTCCCTGGGGGAATGAGGGCATGGGGGGGGTTTGGGGGGAGGGCACGGGAGGAAGGGAGGGAATGGGAGAGGGACCTGGAACTGACTTGTGAAGCAACCTCGTTTCTTATCTAAATTTAAACTGGAAAATAAAATATAAAAAAAATTAAAGGAAAATATCTAAGAATGTTTAAACAAAAAAAAAAAGAATTACCTCTTTCAGCAAGACAACAGAAATGTAAGCCTCACAGAAGTGATTGAAGTAGAGAAACAAGATGATCGTATTTACTCTTGGAGAAGAAAGTCAATGAGTATTAGCATTAATAGGAAATATACTATAGTGTTACTCTTTTACTCTACTTAAGGACCCAAATACATCATCTTTGAGAAAAAGTCAGTCCCTACCGAACCTCACCGAAATGGTGTGTTGATGAATAAGTTTAGTGAAATTTCACTTCATTGAATAATATCTCAAGAAAAAAATAATTTAGAATAGTTACTTTCATAACAAATCCATTATGTGAAAGTTTTATGAAGGCAAATGGATGGCACTAGAAGAAACCATCCTGAGTGAAGTAACCAGGTCACACAACGACACACATAAACCTTCATCCAGTGACTGATGGAAGCAGAGGCAGACACCCACTGAACTGAACTCCTGGAACCCTGGGATAGAGAGGGAGGACTGATGAGCAAAGGGGTCGAGACTGGGCTGATGAAACAGAAACAGCTGACCTGAAAAAGGAGGAGCTCTTGGACCCCAGACTGATGGCTGGGAGGCCAGCATGGGACTGACCTAGACCCCCTGAATGTGTCAGTGAGGAGGCCTAGGCAATCTATGGGGCCTTAGGTAGTAGATCAGTATTTATCCCTGGCATACAAATGGACTTTGGGTGCCTATCCCACAATGAGGGAGGGATGCTCTATCAACCTGGACTCTTTGGGGAGGCCTAGGCCCTGTCCTGAATGAAATGACAGGCTCTGGAGATCCCCCATGGAGGGCCTCACCCTCCCTGGGGAATGGAGTGGGGATTGGATGGGGAGTTTGGAGGGTTAGGGGTGAGAGAGGAGGGGAGGGAGAGGGAGGTGGGATTGACATGTGAAGCGACCTTGTTTCTAATTTAAATTCAAAAAGAAAGTTTTACATAAGTATACACCTAGTTAAAGAAGTTATAAATATAAGCCTATAATTCTTTTCAAACTATCTATTTTTCTATTCATACATGTGTGTTTGAATACTCTAAAATATTTTCCTTTCATATTACCATTTTAAGAACAAGAAATTACTATAGCATTATCCAAAAATTGATAGTCATTATAAAAATAATATATATAATATGTATTATATGTATCAAAGCAAGCAACAAATATATGTAAATCATTCAGACCTCATTTCGTTCTTATGATTTTCTTCTGTCTATAGGACTCATTGCTAAGCAACCCAATATGTTCTTTCCAGGGGACTCTTCCCCTCCTCCCGAATTGGAATAACTTTGATAAAATAGATTAGGGACTGAAACAAGATTTCCAGTGACCAAAAAAAAAACACATTGTCAAAATAGCTTTCACTTTTTTCACCTTCTCACAGAATGTTTCCTTACTAAACCCAATCTAAAACAGAGTGAATGCTTTTTTTTTCAATTGAGAAGACAAGATAAATAGCCAATATGAGCAGCTCTGGTCTTGTTGCTTGAAAAATACTCCTCTTTGGACTTGAGTTTTGAGATAACAAGGTGGTGACCTTTCTAGTACATTGCCTGTGAGTGGACTTAAAACTAATAATATAAATGGGAAAAATCAGACAATTGTTCTACATGGTACATCTACCAAGGGTTGAAAGCACTGGAGCCTTTGAAATGATATAATACCAAGTCAAATTATTGTTTTGTTTTGTTTTTTAAATATTAATTAATTAATTTGTTTGTTTGTTTATGTATGCAGTGTTGTGTCTGCATGTATGCCCACCATGTGGTTGCCGGGAATTGAACTCAGGACTTCTGGAAGAACAGTCAGCGCTCTTAAACTCTAAACCATATCTCCAGCCCCCAAATTATTGTTTTTAAACATATGAAGAATTAGCATGATTTTCATCCACCATGATCAAGTGGGCTTCATCCCAGGAATGCAGGGATGGTTCAACATTAGAAAATCTATCAATGTAATCCACCATATAAACAAACTGCGAAAGAAAAACCACATGATCATCTCACTAGATGCTGAAAGAGCCCTTGACAAAATCCAGCACCCCTTCATGATAAAAGTCCTAGAGATCAGGGATAACAGGAACATACCTGAATATAATAAAAGCAATATACAGTAAACCAACAGCTAACATCAAACTAAATGGAGAGAAACTCAAAGCAATTCCTCTAAAATCAGGAATAAGACAAGGATGTCCACTCTCTCCATATCTCTTCAATATTGTACTTGAAGTTCTAGCTACAGCAATAAGACAACAAAAGGAGATAAAGTGGATACAAATGGGAAAAGAAGAAATCAAACTTTCACTATTTGCAGATGATATGATAGTTTACATAAGGGACCCGAAAAACCCCGCAAGGGAACTCCTAGAGCTGATAAACACCTTCAGCAATGTGGCAGGATACGAGGTAAACTAAAAAAAAAAATCAGTGGCCCTATTATATACAGATGATGAAGTGACTGAGAAAGAAATCAGAGAAATATCACCCTTTACAATAGCCATAAACAGCATCAAATATATGGGGATAATGTTAACCAAGGAAGTGAAATACTTGTATATCAAGAACTTTGAGTCTTTAAAGAAAGAAATCAAAGAGGATACCAGAAAATGGAAAGATCTCCCATGCTCTTGGATTGGTAGGATCAACATAATAAAAATGGCAATCTTGCCAAAAGCAGTCTACAGATTCAATGCCATCCCTATCAAAATTCCATCACAATTCTTCAAGGACCTGGAAAGAACAATAATCAATTTTATATGGAAAGACAAAAGGCCCAGGATAGCCAAAACAACCCTATACAATAAAGGAACTTCAGGAGGCATCACCATACCTGACTTCAAGCTCTATAGTCCTGAAAACAGCTTGGTATTGGCACAAAAATAGGCAGGTAGACCAATGGAACTGAATTGAAAACCCTGATTTCAACCCACACACCTATGAACACTTGATTTTTTACAAAGAAGCTAAAACTATACAATGGAAAAAAGAAAGCATCTTCAACAAATGGTGCTGGCATAACTGGGTACTGGTATGCAGAAGACTGCAGATAGATCCATGTTTACCACCTTGTACAAAACTAAAGTCCAAATGGATCAAAGATCTCAACATAAATCCAACCACACTGAAACTTTTAGAAGAGAAAGTGGGAGATACTCTTCAACGAGTTGGTACAGGAGACCACTTCCTGAACATAACACCAGTGGCACAAACACTGAGATCGACAATTAACAAATGGGGCCTCCTGAAACTAAAAAGCTTCTGTAAGGCAAAGGACACAGTCAACAAGACAAAAAGGCAGTCCACAGAATGGGAAAAGATATTCACCAACCCCATATCTGACAGAGGGCTAATCTCCAAAATTTACAAAGAACTCAAGAAGCAAGTCTCCAAAATACCAAAGGATCCAATTAAAAGGTGGGGTACAGAACTAAATAGAAAATTCTCAATAGAGGAGGCTAAAATGGCCAAGAGACACTTAAGAAAGTTCTCAACATCCTTAGCCATCAGGGAAATGCAAATCAAACCAACTCTGAGATACCATCTTACTCCTGTCAGAATGGCTAAAATCAGAAACACCAAAAACAATTTATGCTGGAGAGGATACAGAGAGAGGGGAACACTCCTCCACTGCTGGTGGGAGTGCTAACTTGTACAGCCACTTTGGAAAGCAGTATGAGATTCCTTAGGAAAATGGGAATCAATCTACCACAAGACCCAGCAATTCCACTTTTAGGCATATATCCAAATGAAGCAAATTCATACAACAAGGGCATCTGCTCCACTATGTTCATAGCAGCATTAGTTGTAATAGCCAGAAACTGGAAGCAACCTAGATGCCCCTCAACTGAAGAGTGGATAGAGAAAATGTGGTACATTTACACAATGGAGTATTACTCAGCAGAAAAAAAGCAATGGAATCTTGAAATTCGCAGGTAAATGGATAGCACTGGAAGAAACCGTCCTGAGTGAGGTAGGTAACCCAGTCGCAAAAAGACAAACATGGTATGTACTCACTCATATATGGATTTTAGACATGGATCAGGATAGTGCCAGTCTGCACTTCCACTGTTAAAGAGTCTGGGAAACAGGAAAGAACCTAAAAGATATACATAGTACCCAAGAGAAGAGGAATGAGGTAAGATCCTCGAAACAGATGGGGAACACGGCGAGGGGTGGGGAGGGGGAGTGGGAGCTTGGAAGAAGAGAGGGCGAGAAGAGGAAGTGAGAATAGGCCATGGGGGAACAGGAAGGTTGAGTGGGAGGGGTAGAATAGGGGGAAACGGGAATCATAGGTTAGAAGACACATCAGGCACCAGTGTAACCTCTAGTGTTCTAAAGGGATGACACCAATTGGCAAGCTAAGCAATAGGGGAGAGACCACCTCGAATGCCCATTCCTGATAATGAACTTGATGTCTATAACCATCCTGGAGCCTTCATCCAGTGACTGATGGAAGCAGAGGCAATCCATTCCCCAGGGAGGGGGAGGCCCTCCATAGGGGATCTCCACAGTCTGTCATTTCATCCAAGGCAGGACCTAGGGCCTTCCCCATGTGTCCAGGCTGAGAGAGCATCCCTCCATGTGGAATGGGTTCCCAAAGTTCATTCGTAGGCCATGGTAAACACTGATCTACTACTCAAGGCCCCAGAGATTGCTAAGGCCTCCTCACTGAAACTACATCAGGGAGTCTGAGTCAGTCCCCTGCTGACCTCTCAGCCATCAGTCTGGGGTTCAAGAGCTCCCCCTTGTCCAGACAGCTGTCTTTGTGGGTTTCACCAGCACAGTTTTGACCCCTTTGTTCATCACTCCTCCATCTCTGTCACTGGGTTCTAAGAATTCAGTGATTTTTTAAAAAAGCATTTCTTATATGCTCTTGTTGACAGAATACTTCATTCCCTGAAGATGATTAGGGCATACTAGTCTACAGAACATGTGAATTCATGACATTACATACAAAATGGGACTTTACAGCTATAATTAACTAAGCATTATGACATGGAAAATCCTCAGGAATTATTTAGTTGGACTCTA
Organism: Mesocricetus auratus; assembly: GCF_017639785.1. NCBI lineage: Eukaryota > Metazoa > Chordata > Mammalia > Rodentia > Cricetidae > Mesocricetus > Mesocricetus auratus. The sequence continues at coordinate 2,233,007 of NW_024429201.1, forward strand.
TGTAATCTAGGATTTTTAATCAGTAATTGTTAGAGGCAAATGACACAAGACATTTAAAACAGTGAGAATGAAAGATGTTCTACCTTCATCCAGCAACCGATGAATGCAGAGGCAGATACCCACAGATAAACACTGAACTAAACTCCTAGAATCCAGTGTCAAAAAGGGAGAACTGATGGGAAAAGGAGTTAAGACTGGGCTCATTTAACCCACAGAAACAGTTGACCTGAACAAAGGGGAGCTCTTAGACCCCAGATTGATGGCTGTGTGGAAAGCATGGAACTGACCCAAACTCCCTGAATGTTGGTGTCATTGAGGAGGCCGAGGTAATCTATGGGGCCTTGGGTAGTATTTATCCCTAGTGTACAAATATACTTTGAGTGCCCATCCCAAGAGGGATGGTCTCTCAGCCTGGACTCTTAAAGGAAGGCCTAGACCCTACCCTGGATGACATGACAAACTCTGGAGATCCACTATGGAGGGCCTCACTCTACCTGGGGATCGGAGTGGAAATTGGGTGGCGGACTGGGGGGCCTGGTAGGGAGGGATGGGGAGGAGAGTAAGGAGAGGAAGCTGGGATTGACATGGGAAGCAAACTTGTTTCTAACTTAAATAAAAAAAAGAAAAAAGAAAAAGAAAGATGTTCTCTACCATCATTTGTAGACAGAAAAAGGAACCCCAACTAAAAAATATACACTCTAGAATGGTAACAAACATAGGCTTAAAAACTCTCCCCTAGAGTGCCAGCCTACAATCCCATGGCCAGAGAGTCTGGGAAACAGAACCTCCATTCAGTGGCTGATGGAAGAAGAGGCACACTCCCATGGCTAAGCACTGAGCTGAACTCAAGAAAGCCAGTAACAGAGAGGGAGGACTGATAACCAAAGGGATTAAGACTGGGCTGGTTTAACCCCCAGAAACAGCTGACCTGACAAAGGTTAACTTTTGAATCCCAGGCATCAGCCTGGGAATCCAGCATATGACTGATCAAGACCCCCTGAATGGGGGTGTCAGTGAAGAGGCCTAGGTAATCTATTGAGCCTTGGGCAGTAGATCAGTATTCATCCCGAGTATACAAATGGACTTTGGACTCCCATCCAACAGTGTGAGATGCACTCACCCTGAACTCTTGGGGGAGGGTCTAGGTCCTGCCCTGGATGAAATGACAGACTATGGACACCCCCATGGAGGGCATCACCCTCCCTGGGGAAATGAGGGGATAATGGGAAAGTTGGGGTGAGGGCATGGGAGGGGGGAAGGAAAGGGAGAGGGACCTGGAACTGACTTGTGAACCAACCATGTTTCTAATCTAAATTTAAACTTAAAAATTAATAATAAAAAAGAAATTAATCAGTGTGCTTCATTAAGCACATTTTTGGAAAATTAAATTTTTTCTAATTAATAAATAAATAAATAAATACACTTTGATTTGCAAAAACAAACTCTCCCCTAGAGAGTCCTGAAGGAATCAGCCCTGACAGCTACTTGCATGTATGTTCTGATTTACAGAACAGTAAAGATCAAGTTTGTGCAATGTGTTACAGCAGAAATAAGAAGCAGGTGTCAAGCATGTCGTGACATACATGTTGGGAATAATTATTACAAAATCCATTGATAAAACTTTCTGGCGATCTGTTATTCCTTAATGCTCCATTGTTGAGTTAAATGCATTCATTAGGCATGAGTTGAATGCATAATCACTGTCACTTTTAATTTTTTCCTTTTTCCTTTGCCATCCAAGACTAATCCCGCTTTCTTTTTTCATCTCAGTGTAACTTCAACTCTGTTTTATGTCAAATTTATTAGACTCAGCCTAGTCTCATTATTCTCTGCTATGACAACTTTCTGACTTGTCAGCCTACCTCTGTTTTTCTCTAGTTCTTTCATTTAAGCATTCCTTTTGTCAGATTTTTCCTGTCTTAATTAGGATTGTTACATCACTTTTCTGCTAAACAATGGTGACTGATGGAAATTATTTAGACTTTCAAAGTATCCCATGATCTCTTACCTCAAATGGGACTTTGTAGAATTTTGAAAGCTATGGCTTAAAGCCTCCTATTATTTAAAGAGGAATTTTATCCATTATCTCCTTCTGGGTTCTTCTAATGATCGCCTCTCTGCTATTACTTGAAACCCCAAATAAACACTTAGCAAGTTTTTTAAACTAGGTTCTATGTATCTTTTCCTACTAACTCCACCTCCATCTCTTTTACACTGTTTCAATCTAGACATTTTCTTCTGCAGTATCATCTGGTTTATTTAGCTGTACTCACTGACATCTAATATATGATTGTATCCATCTTTTGACGTATTTATTTATTTATTTACTTATATAATGGTTTTTTTGGGGCCGGGTATCTCTGGGGCTTTGGAGGCTGTCCTGAAACTAGTTTTTGTAGACCAAGTTGGTCTGGAACTCACAGAGATCCACCTGCCTCTGCCTCCCAAGTGCTGGGATTAAAGGCATGCACAATCACCACCCAGCTCTTCTGACTTTTTTGAGACAGAGTTTCACTACACAAACCATGATGGCTTTGAATGCACAGTACTCCAAGTGCTCATTTTATGGACAGGAACCACAATACCCAATCTTCTAAATTCTTAATTTCATTAGTAAGGTAGGGTGGCCTCTTCAATGCAAAACTTGAACTTTAAACTGACAATAAACTTTGATAGATTGCTTAGAGGGCTGCAAAGCTAAAGCTCTCAGGCTCCACAGTTTGTTTGGGCTTTCTGTTGCACAGCTGCCACTTTATATTTGTCAATCAATCACTAAAAATAAATGTCTGTTCTCTTAAGACTTTCCCCCCACATCTCTTTATTTTTCAAAGAGCTCCATCATGTCTTTGTATTTATTTGCTCTTGATTGAACTCTCTTCTTCTTCTCATCAGAAAAGCATAGTGTAGCAGAAATTCTTGCCATTATAACTGAAAAGGAAAACAATGCACAAAATAGTCCCAGTACCTATGCTGATAGCCACTAATAGCGCAGAAGATGGGCAAGGGAACAAAGAATTTCATTAATTTCTGTAAGGAATCAAAGATGGTATAGATAAATTTGGTGGGGGTTTTTGTTTTGATTTTGTTTTTGTTTTTTACATATAAAAATCAAATGACCTAGTAATCACAGTTGGGTGTTTGCCAAAATGAACTGAAGACACACTTCATATAGCCAGTCTGTAAAGGCTACACCTAGGAGTCTAACTATGTTCATTCTCTATTAGATGAGAGAACGGCAAAACTAAGACAGAACAAAAAGGCAGTTGTTGCTGCAGCTTTGAGTGGAGAGAGAAGATACTATGTAGACACTGGGGAACTTAAGGCAATGCCTGTTCCATCTGATGCCGTAATGGTGAGCACATATCACTTTATCAAACCCTGTGTGGAAGATGCCACGGAAGGCAGAGGGGGGGAAGTAACATGGAATTTTATTTTGTACTTCATTCTCCAACAAGCCTAAATCTTTCCTTGAAAGACCCCTACCCAGGACCCCCTAAGAAAATAAAAGCAAGGCCAGGCCATTGCCTAATGAAAAAACCCAGACCAGGTGCCTCGCCCAGCTGGCAGGATGTCAAACAGGATCTGTGGTCACCAGAACAGTCATGGGACCCGGATAATAATTATTGAAGCGTGCCAGGGTCTTTTATGTGGCAATACCAGGACACCTAGTCCTTGGCAACTACCCCTGCCCCCAGTTGGGTCTATGATCACCACAGTAGTCATGGGACCCGGATAATAATTGCTGAAGCGTGCCAGGGTCTTTCATGAGGAAACTTAGTCCGTGGGAACTACCCCTGCCCCCAAGATGAGCCAATGAAATGCCTGTTGCTATGCTGATACTTATGTAACCATTAAACCTCTATAAATATTGTACTCCCTGAAAGCCCGGTATGCTCTGCATCTGAGTTGCAGTAGCATCCGCAGGCGCCTGTGTACTCAATAAATCACCTCTTGCATTTGCAGCCAGTGGTCTGGCCCCAGTTCTTGGGCAGAGGGTTCGGTTCAGTAACCGGCGCTTTGATGCCGAGGTCTTTCATCCTAAAATGTGAATTATGTTAATAAATGATCATGAAAGGAACATGAGATTGTTTATGCTAAGCCAATGTGTTATAAGAAAAATCCAGGCCCCCTGAATGTGAGAGTCAATGAGGAGACCTGGGCTACCTATGGGGTCCTGAGCAGTGGATCGGTGTTTATCCCCCCGAATACTAACAGTCATCATGTGTCCATAACACAAAGAGGGTTGCTGTCTCTGCCTGGACTCTTAGGGAAGTGCCTGGACCCTACCCTGAGTGAAATGATAGACTCTAGATATCCCCTATGCAGAAGGAATTGGCAATAGGGTGGGAGGATGGGGGCATGATGGGGGGAGTGGGAGGAGGGGAGGGAGAGGGAACTGGGATTGACATGTAAAACAAGCTATTTAAAATTAAAATTAAAAAAAGAAAAATGTTTTCAAAGTAGGTAGAATATAACCTAGATTTTTCATTTTCACATTACTTATTAATTATAGCACATACATTTTATATATTTATAAATACAGAACATAAAATACTTAAGCAGGTTATTTGTTCTCCAGAAAACACTATTATATGAAAAATAGTACCATGGTCAGTTTTATGGATTTATATTACAAGAATAGGCTTGAGCCAGTTTTATTTTTTAAAAAAAATCCCAGAAAACTGTTTTTTTAAATGATTTGAGCCTTGAGAACTCAACTCTTTTCCCAGATACAGACAGGAGCACATGCGCACACACACAAAATTCCTTTCCTACAAGCTAGGTAAAAATAATCCCTCCTTAATGCTAAAGCAGTCAGTTATTGTTTAAGTGTGGTATGAAACAATCCAACAATATCTCAGTGACATGCAACAATAGACTTCTATTTACCAAGCAACTAACTGCAGTTGGGCCTGTGTGTTGTAATTCCTCACTGGAGATGACTTACCAGTTGTCATTGTTTATCAGGTGCACCTCTGTCCATTGTAGATTTTATACGAACACTGAGCAACAAACCAGGGAGCGGAAATACACAAGAAAGCAGTAGGCAGGAATAGAGAGTAACTGTCAGTCTTAATTAGGGTTTTTATTGCTGTGAAGAGACACCACAACCACTACAATTCTTATAAAGGAAAACATTTAATTGAGACTGCAGCTTACAGATCACACGTTCAGTTCATTATCATCAGGACAGGAAGCTTGGTGGAGTGCAGGCATATTTGGTACTGGCTACATCTTGATCAGAAGGCAGCAAGAAGTAGAATGTGTCACTGGGTGGTACCTTGAGCATAGGAGACTTCAAAGCTTATCCCCACAATGACACAACTCCTCCAACAAGGCCACACCTACTTCAACAAGGCCACACCTCCTAATAGTGCCATTCCCTATGAGATTATGGAGGCCTATTGCAATCAAACTACCATACTGTCTTAAGTGTGACACTGGAAGACTGTTATTCATACATGATCTATTGCTCCAAACAAATTTCATGGTAAAAAAAATACTCTTCAAAAATCAATTTCTCAACCACACACAAAAACTGACATCTGGGATAAAAGGCAAAGTAAGGGCCTTGAGTTTTGTTTGGGGGAAATTTCCAATAGAGTGATTCATTATTCTATAACTGTTTCTGGACTGTTTAATTCACTCTCAAGAAATGTACTCAGTCTTTGAGAGAAAAGAATATTCTAAATAAATAAAAAGAAATATTTGTTTCTGATTGTGATTAATTTATAACAATGGCATCAATACAATATGATTTGAAAGTTTTGTATACTATCAAATTAATTCTATTTTTATTATTATGCTAAAATTCATTTGTAATTATTTCTTACATATTGTGAGATAATGATGTATTTACATCTATATTCCCTTTCCTTTCTTCATTCTGAACATCCCCTTCCTCTCTACCTTTCAAATTCACGTTCTTTTTGTTCATTAATTATTGTTATACACATATATGTATATACATATATATTTCTAAGTACATAAGTACAATGTGCTCAGTCTGAATAATGTTATTTGTATGTATGTTTGCATGGTTGACTATTTGGAATTGAATAAGCAATTGGTGTGCTCTTCCCCGGGGAAGACTATTTCTCCCTCTTTCGACGTTTCATAGTTCTTTGTGTAGGATTGAGTCCTCATGATCTTTCCCTGTCCACTTAGCATGTGTGTTGCTGTCCTTCTTCAGTTCATGTTTAGGTAGTCACATTGGTGAGACTTTATTTGTGCAGCTTCTGACATTTCTGAGAGACACAGTTTCCCATCTCATGATTCTTACAGCCTTCTGTCTCCTCTTCCACAGTGATTCATGACTCTTAGGTGCAGAGGTTGCATTGTATGTATCCATGGGAGCTGAACTCCATAACTCCGGATTTTGATTGGTTGTAGTTTTCTTTAGTGGTCTTCATAGGTTTCGAGAATTTTCCTTGAGGAGGAGTGAGTACTACACTTACCAGTGTGTATAAGGCAGATGTTTAGAAGGTAGATAGGGATTACGATGGTTTAATAAATTGTTTATTGCAGATTAGTCTTAGCCAAGGTCTACTGCTGTGCAGAGACATCATGACAATGGCAACTCTTATAAAGGAAAGCATTTAATTAGGGCTTACTTACAATTTCAAAGGCTTAGTCCATTATCCTCATGCAGGGAAATGGTGATTTGAAGGCAGACATGGCAGAAGAGAGTTCTACATCAGCATCTGAAGACAGCAGAGACATTGGGCCTGGCCTGGACCTTTGAAAACCTCAAAGCCCAACTTCAGTGACAAGGCCACATTTACTCCAACAAGGCCACATTTCCTAATCCCTTCAAGTAGTGCCACTTTCTAATGACTAAGTTTTTAAATATATGAGCCTATGGGGGCCATTCTTATTTGAACCAACACAACGTTCTCCAAGATTCATAATTTCTCTAACCTTTGGTATTGGCCTGGTTTCTAACCAGACACAAATTCCTTGTTGAGAGGTTCTTAAGTTCAATAATAAAGATGTTGGCTATGATCAAAATATGCCTGGTGCTACTGTATCCTTAATGTTATCATATGCTGGCTGTTGTTGAAGTTCAATTCATTGGCATCAGAGTTGCAGAGGACTATTGGTTACATCCTTCCTTTGGAATCTTGATTAGCACCTTTTGGTACTACAAAAGCTAATCCCCAGAGAGGAGTCTTTCAGGTCAGTTTCAGTTCAGGGACCTCTAGGGCCTATGTGGCCTCTTTCTGAGGCACATGTTGTCTTCAGCAATAAGAACGTACCTTCCGCCGGGTGGTGGTGGCGCACGCCTTTAATCCCAGCACTCAGGTGGCAGAGGCAGGCGGATCTCTGTGAGTTCGAGGCCAGGCTGGACCGACAGCCTCCAAAACAATACAGAGAAACCCTGTCTCATAAAAACCAAAAGAAAAAAAAAAAAAGAACGTACCTTCCACTTCTGTGGTGCAACCAAGAGTAATAGTAATATTCTGGAATGTTTGGGGTTGTCTCTCAGAGAACCCTGACAAATGATTCAACAGGAGGTTTCTTATGACTGGTCTTGGGATTTCTGTCACGTGATCTCTGTCTCTTGAAAGGAGCATTGCCAGTCTAGACAGGCAAATTTCATTTAAACTATGTATGTATATTTATACAGAGACTTGCATGTATTACAGTTTTTTAGGTATAGAGTTTAAAGTGTGATTCCTTATGCCTTTTTCAGGCATCCTTATTGTTATTGCACCCATCCCTCTCCTTATTATCTTCTTCCCCCTCCCGAATTAGAGCCCTGTGTTTTTCTCGTTTACCGCATCAGATCACTTGTACCCTGCTATTCCTTCCTCTATTTCTCCTCCGTCCCACCCTACCCCAACCCCAGTAATTATCCCCTGTTATTATTTTAACATTTGTCTCATAGCTCTACAAGATTAAAGGGTTCAAGTAAATATATAACAAAATAATTATAGTATATCTGATCATTATACTGTTTAAATTGTATTTAGTAAGAGCAATATGGGTAATTAAGGTGAAACTGACACTGTCATTTTTTGATCTGCCAGATAAGGAGCTTAAGTTCCATCACTTTAGCCTAAAAACAAACAAAATCCGAACAAACTGAAAATTATGGAAACTCCTCTGAGACTAATCCAAAAACCAGAGTAACAGGCACACTGTTGCCTCGACTATGAGGGAAAGAGTCATGAAGATACAAAGAATTATAACTACCTGAGGAGAAATTCATGAACAAATGTGCAAGAGCCTTGAGGTACCGCTCATGACTCACTGTTGATAGGTTTGGAGACTCAACCCTTCAAGGAACCCACTTAAGATGACTCTCAAACTTTCACAGTCTGATAATTCTTTTGTTAAGATGCAATGAAATGGTATTCATTATTACTGCTGACTCTCTTCCTCAGCCCTCTCATTCCCACTGTTGGTGGTCCTGTCCCTCATTCTTAATAGTTTCTCCCTTGTGCTTCAAGAACACCCTCTTTAGTTGACTTTCCTTCTTTCTTTAGAACCCTCCAACACTGTCTCCTTTCTATGTTCATGTTCTACAAATGTGCATGTGTGTACAAGTATGTGTGGATAAGAAGTAATAGATGATATGAGAAGATATGTAGTAGATCATACATACATACATACATACATACATACGTACATACATACATGATAAATAGTAGATATGCATGTGAAGGAAAATATTCAGTATTTGTCTGAGTTTTTCATTTATAGTGATCTACAGTTCCATCAATTTTCTCATGATGGTCATGATTTCATTCTTCTTTATAACTAAATAAATTGTATTGGGTATATATAGCACATTTTTATTAACTATTCATTTGGCAGTGGACATATATGCTGGTCCATGTCTTGGTTATTGTGGAAAATACAGCAATAAACCTGGGGTAGAAGGATGCTACCCTATAATTTCTTGGTAAATATCTAGGAAACATGTTGCTGAAAATATGGTAACTTGCTTTTTTTCCATTTTTATTTTATCTAAATTAGAAACAAGCTTGCCTGACATGTCAATCCCAGCTCTCTCATCCTCCCCTCCTCTCCCAGTCCCCACCAACCCTCCAACCCCCCACCCCATTTCCTACCTGCTCCCCAGGGAGGGTGAGGCCCTCCCCTATGTGTCCAGGCTAAGACAGCATGTGGAATGGGCTCCCAGAATCCATTTGTATGTCAGGGCTAAATACTGGGCTATTATCCAAGGCCCCATAGATTGCTGAGGCATCCTCACTGACACCCACGTTCAGGGCATCTGGATCAGTCCCATGCTGTCCTCTCAGTCACCAGTCTGGGATCCAAGGACTCCCCCTTTTTCAGGTCAGCTGTTTCTGTGGGTTTCACCAGCCAGGTCTTGACTCCTTTGCTCATCACTCCTCCCTCTCTGCAACTGGGTTCTAGGAGTTCAGTTCAGTGTTTAGCTGATGAAGAGCTACCACACTGATTTCAATAGTGTAAACATAAATCTGCATCCTCATTGCGTTCTTCTTTCCTCTTACCCTTACAATATTTATTAGCACTTCTCTTCTTGACACTGGCCATGATGATTGGAGCAAGAGCTTAGATTTGATTTGTGTGTCCCTTATAGACGAAGTTGAAAACTTTGCCAAATATTTTTTGAAATCTAGTAATCTCTCTTTTGAGAACTGTTTATTTGTCAGCCCATGTATTGTTTGGGTGATTTACAGTTTTTCTACTTGATTTCTTGAGTTCTTTATACATTTGTGATGTTAATTACAGATATGCAGTTGGCAAAATTCTGTAGGATGTCCCCGCAGTTCTATCTCGTGCTATGCAGAAGCTTTAAAACCTCAGGTAATCTCACATGGTTTGTATTCTTTCCTGAGTTACTGCTTCCTTTCTACACAGTTTTTCTTTGACTTGATATTGAAGTGTTTTCCCTTGTCATCTTCTGGCATTTTCAAAGTTTCATGTCTTATGTTAAGGTCTTTCTTTACTTCAGTTTGAGCTGACTTTTTTTTACAGGTTGGTGATATATATTCTGTTTTCTAAGTACTATTTGTTGAAAAGGCTCTCTCTCTCTCTCTCTCTCTCTCTCTCTCTCTCTAATAATGCATGCCTTTGACACCACCATCAAAAACTAAGAGGCTTGACTATATAGATTTATTTCTGGGTCCTCTATTCTATTTCATTGATTTGCATATCTGTTAGACTTTTGTTTGTTTATTATAAGCATGTACTTCTAGATACTACATTCTGAAATGTAATTTGAGATGTGATGCTCCATCATCATTCTTTCTGTCTAAGTTTACTTAACCACTCAGAGTCCTTTGTAATTATACATGAATTTTTGGAAATGTTTTATAAATCTATAGAGTATCTACAGATTTGTTTTGGTAATATTGCCATTTCTTGGTATTAATTTTGTCATTGAGCATGGTATCTAATGTGTTCCTCAATTTCATTCTTCAGTATTTTTAACACTTATTTTTTTAAAAAATTACTTGCCTGTGTGACTGTGGGTATATGAAGGCCAGAAGACAGCAATGCAACCCTGAAAGCTGGAACTGTAGGCTGTTGTGAGTCAAGTGAATTGGGTGCTAGAAACTGAACATTGGTCTTTTATAAGAGCAGTACTCATTCTTAACTCTGAACCATCTTTCCAGCCCCTCTCCAGAGAACTAAATGTTTTCCTTGAAAAAGTCCTTTGCCTTTTTTGCTCGTGTACTCCTACTATTATCTGGTGCCATTTTATTGATTATTTATTTATTTATTTGGTTTTTGAGGCAGGATTTCATGTAGCTCAGACTGTGTTCAAGAGGAAGTCTGACTTGGATTCCTGATCCGACTGCCTCCCTGACTTTGAATTACAGGCATTGACACCATGTTATGCTTTTACTTGTTTATTTTGGAAACTCTGTGGGTGACATTTTTGTTTGCTTTCATTCTGGCTTGGAGGTTTATTCTTTGATATATAGAAAAGGTACTATTTTTTATGTATTGGTTTTATTTCCTGCCACTTTGAAAAAAGTATTTATCAGACTTTAAAAGTTTTCTAGGTTATCTTTGGGGACTTTTTAAAATCTTAATTTCATTGATGAATTTACTATTTATTTATTGATGTCTGAAGGCAGGGTTCCTCTGTGTAACACCTCTGGCCATCTGGTAACTCACTCTATACACCATGCTGGCCTTGAAGTCACAGAAATCTGCCTGCCTCTGCCTCCCATGTGCTGAGGTTAAATGTATATGGCACCATGTCCTGGCTTAAACATCATTTATTAAGTATAGGTAATATGACTTCTTTTTCTTCTTATATCTTTTTGATTCTTTTCATTTCCTTATTGTTCTTCACAACACTGTGTTGAATCAAAGCATAGAGACCCAATTAATCAGGAAGAAGAGATGAAAATGTAAAAGCAGAATGTTTATGGAAGTGAAACTATTCTACATGATGCTGTATGAATGGTAATATGTCGTTATATATGTGTTAGATGGTATAGGGTGAACCAATCTATAAACCATGGACCGCAGGTGATAAGTAAAAGTCATTTTATCTTTATCAATATTAAAAATGTCCTATTGTAGTGCAGAATGATAATCATATAGTAGGGGATATTCAGGTAGAATGAGTCATATAACTACTTTCTATTGAGCTTTGCTGCAATTCAGTACTCTAAAAAAAGTTTATTAACTTAAGAGAGAGAGCCAGTGAAATGGCTCAGTAACTAAAAGTGGTTGCCTCTAACTCTGACCACTTGAGTTCAATTCCTGAAACCAACATGGTGAAAAGAGAGAACCAATTCCCACAAATAGCACTCTTGCCTATATGAACACAAATACATACACACACACACACACGCGGGGGGGAGGGAGGGAGGTGGGAAGAGAGAAAGGGAGGAAGGGAAGGAGGGAGGGAAGGAGGAAAGGAGAGAGGGAGAAAACTAAATAAATATTTTAAAAAACAATGGCATTGGTAATTTGTTGTTTTGATTTTACTATTTTAAAAAACACAATTTAGTCAAAACATTCACACCTTAAATATACCCGCTTGACTCAGTCATCTCATTAACCAGATGTGTTAACTCACCCAATTTTCCTTTTCTCTTCTGTATACATACATTTTCTTTTGTAGATTTACAAAGGTACACATATGAAGCAATTGGTTGACACTTTCTCCAATCAGTTTCAGCAAGAGATATATTTTTGTTTCCAAAACTGGCATTCAAAGCATTTATATTTGTTATCTGCTGATAGCTATCTTCAATATCTCTGCAATACAGGAAAGAAGGGTCTTTCTAACTAGATGTGGGCTCTTAGCCCTCAACTGTATCGATAACCTACAAGTCTCTGAAATATAGATTTACAACTACAGAGTAGAAAATATTTTGTTCCCAAAATAAAAAGATCCTGTTTTTTGAAATGAACTGTATAGTATCATTAAAAATAAAGTTGTATAACTGGGTGTCTTAAATATATTTGATTTTTAAAATTAATTTTCGAGTCAGTTAAGCTTCTGTTCATTACACACTTTGAGATCTGAACAAATCACAAAACATATTTAACTTCCTATACTTTAATGATAAAAATATCCCTAAACAATGTATTTAATTAAATAAATAGACATGATATAATTCATTTTGAATGAATAGCTAACATGTTATATGTATGCAATAAATATTAGCCAGAACACTGTAAATGTAAAGAAAGGAGTGTGTGAATATCACTAGAATAAACATTCCTTTCAGTCCTGGATTTAAAAATGAATATTAACTACAATGTTTTAGCTCAGAAAGGAAGATGAAGACAATCAAATACTTCCAACAACCCTCATTAATGAACTTCTCACAGAGCACACACAGAACAGTGAATTTTAGAAGATGAGCAATCATTTCCACCCTGGGAGAATATCTCTCTCTCTCTCTCTCTCTCTCTCTCTCTCTCTCTCTCTCTCTCTCTCTCTCTCTCTCTCTCTCTCTCTCTCTCTCTCTCTCTCTCTCTCTCTCTCTCTCTCTCTCTCTCTCTCTCTCTCTCTCTCTCTCTCTCTCTCTCTCTCTCTCTCTCTCTCTCTCTCTCTCTCTGGCACCAGTTATGCAGATAAAAGAAGGAACAGAGCAGCTGAATCATGAGGTACAGGCTAAGAAGTCCTGTTTCTGTGGAGGATGCTCATGGTGGTGTATGCTCTGAGTAGATGAGAGATTAGAATGCAATAAAGCACTTCTTGAAAATATGCCTGCAGGAGACCTTCAAATATAAGCAAGAGAGCAATTACTAACAAAACCACTCTAGCAAGAAAGAGGGTCTAAGAACCTCAGCTTCAGATATTAATAATATCCTCCAGTTGCTGTAATACATTTTGAGAACAAGGTGTACACAGAATCCCCTTTTGAAATGCCATGAAGGAATTGAAATTAGTGCAATTTCCTTTTAGACTGACACTGAAAATCTGTGACACATTTGAGATTGTGTTGCAAATCTCATGTTTCGGGGAGATATTTTTACAAATATTGATTTTAGTAATAATGTACTGTTATATTATTATAGATACACTTACAAGCTGGGTTTTAGAAGGATCATGTATAATGATGACCAGCATGAGATTATTCTAGATTTCTGGATAATGAATTAATCTGACATTGACAATCTTTTAAAATTACCCAGTTTTGCTATTTTCTTTTTAATGCTGTATTTGACAGATAGGATCCATTAAGTACTGGCTGAAATTCCCCAAAGAAACAGATTTATTTTAACAAAACATTTCATATATAGCAGCAGAATAGCTATACTCTGTATTATAGGATAACATTCATTTTGACATTGTTAAACAAATGGCTCAATTATGTGATTTCCTACCGAGGAAAACATACTAATCTGCAAAGTTGAAATTTGTTTTCAAAATGATCTATGATTTGAGGCTGGCATTGGGAAATTTGTCTAAGTACATTGAATTTATGGCATATTTTTCATTCTCTGTGCATCGACCTGATTTATGAAAAACATCATCTAGAGAATACTAATGGATTTCCCATTTTATAGATAGAAAATTGGAATTGTGAGGAAACAAAATGTTTTCTCCAATTTATCTTGAAAATGATATTGATTTTGAGTAATAATGTAGGTGTCCTAATTCATATTTAAAATTTCATTGTGTCTGGCTCTCTTTTTGCTTGTATATTACAATTAATGTCTTGGGACTTCTGAATCAGGAAAGCTATCTCAAAAATGTTAATATCCTCAAGGAACATTAATATTGCTATTCGACTAGGAAGACTTTAACTGACTTAGTAGATGTATTTTAAACTAGACACTTAAAAACTAAATTGAAATAATAGAAGTGACTATATCAGACATGTTTATTCTCTCAACACCAACAATTTATGGATGTTAAAATTCTCGTCTTAGAGTCTGATTTTATCCCTAATATTGACTTTTTTTTTGGTTTTACGAGACAGGGTTTCTTTGTATTGTTTTGGAGGCTGTCAGTCCAGCCCGGTCTCGAACTCACAGAGATCCGCCTGCCTCTGCCACCCGAGTGCTGGGATTAAAGGTGTGCGCCACCAACTCTCGGCCCCTAATATTGACTTCTTTTAAAATAAAGTTAAAGAGTAAATGAATATTAACTATTAAGTAACTCTTAAATATTAAGAGTTAAATAAATATAACAATCAAAGTTATAATTTGTAATCTGTGGATTCGGGACCAGGAATGGGAAAGATAACAAGTGCATAGTTGAGTAAAAGGAGTTACGCAGAAAAGAAAGATAGGAATGAAGGAAGGGGAACAAGCATATATTTTGAGAGCCAAAGATCACTGATACAGAGATTAAGAAACCTTTAGAGTATCCAGGAAAATAATTGATAATAAGCTACTACACAAAATGGTTTTATATGTCATCATCAATAAAAAATGGGAATTTGGAAAACTATTAAATTGGCATCAAAAATGAAACAATTAATCTAACTATATATGAATGTGTGTGTATGTGTATGATCTAATTGCAGAAATATGAAACTATGGAAATAAAACCATAGAATACTTACTGGAAAGGCATCTTTCTTATAATGACACTTCCTATCAATTTAATCTTTATTTACTACGTAACTCTAGTAAATATCCTTGGTAGATACCATAAAAACATATTTTAAAACTATTAGATGACAAAATGTCATAAACAAGAAACACTGACAAGTCAGGGACATTAAAATTTTTGAAAAGTATATTTATAAAATTTTGGATTATGACAAGATTATAGACATCTAAACTAAACAGAAAGAAAATGATACATTTACAAAATTGAAAAGTAAGTGGACACCTCATCAAATAATACATATTTGCAACATCATTTCTCATTAATAAATTGAAGAGTAAAAAACAATGGAATATCATTGAATGTACTTTAAAGAATCAAGTTGAACTACTTGGAGGCTCTTCCCTAAGTACTAATTCTCATAGCATTTGAAGGTGCAATGAAGGTTACCAAAAAAGAAAAACAATCAACAATTCAACACAACTGTAAAGCCTATGGAAGATAACAAAGACTACATAGGAAGATATTTCCATGGATACAAAAGTGACACTTAAATCATGAGCATGACCAATAGCCATCTGAGGTCCATTCTATAATTCCTTCCTAGCAAACCTAGTCACTACACACAGCTATGAAATCATGAAGCCTAGAGAAGACCCTACTACTGTCACTTGTCTAAACCATTATATTTCCATCTACATTCCATATGGGCACAGAAGAATATAGGTATTGCCTCTCATCTTCTTTTTGCAGTAGATCATAACAGAAAGTCGTAAGCAGCTGAAATGTAAAGGAAACCTGACCATGGGGTGCCAAACATTAAGTGAAATATCTACATAATAACACTTATATCTAAGGTTCAGAGAACATTGCAGAAGGGAAGAAAGACTGTAAAAACCAAAAGAACAGAAAATCTATAGTGAGATAGTATCTTCCACATAGAACATGGAAGATAACCCACAAAATCTCAACAGTTACAGTTGACTAAACAGGACCTGCACACCACCACCTGCCAATGTGGATAGGGAAAACCTCCCAAAGCACTACCCTAGATGAAGATCCATAGGCATCCAATAACTGTTGAGAGAATAAGAAACATCCTTCTCACTGCTTCTGATGGGCTAACTAATCTCAGGTGGTCAGCCCTAAACAACCAATGCATATAAGCAACACAAAATGGGCTCACCAATGTCTGTCTGTCTGTCTGTCTGTCTGTCTGTCTGTCTCTCTCTCTCTCTCTCTGTCTCTCTCTCTCTGTCTCTCTCTCTCTGTCTCTCTCTCTCTGTCTCTCTCTCTCTGTCTCTCTCTCTCTTTCTGTGTGTGTGTGTGTGTGTGTGTGTGTGTAACAATAACTAAGGAAGACCTCATGAACTTGAGAGGGAGTGGAAAGGGTTGGAGGGGTGGTAATGATGTAAAGATAGTACATATGAAATTCTAAAAACTAAATGGATACACACAGTGCCCTCTCAAAGCACACACACACACACACACACACACACACACACACACGCATACACATACACATACAATACCCCTCAATGACTAATTGATAAAATGTGGTACATCAATATCATCAAATTGTATTCATCAGTTTAAAAAATCAAGGCTTAAAAATACATGATTAAATGCATATGCTTGTCTAAGTGAAAGAAAACAGCCTAAAAATAATGTAGCAATTTCAATTATTTAGCATTGTCAAGTGAATAAATTGTGGAGTTTTTTACTTTAAATCATGTTTGCAGGACCTTGTAGTAAGGAAGTAATAGCATAATCATTGGTAGAAATTGTATTTTTGATTTGTAAGTTCAGGGCAGAAATGAGATGCAAGTGTAAAATATAATTAAGAAGAGTGAAGCCTCCTAACAGTAAATGCAAAATGAAGTACAAAACTTTATGAGGTTTTAGAATTTATGAGACAATCTCATTTGGAAGGTTAGAGCATGATGTGTTGTAATCTATGATATCTTTAGAAATTATTTGAGTATGGTGAACAGTATTCAAGCATTTTGCTCTCACTGATAGACCTGTGTTTCATGAAACTATGGGCTAGCATTTCTGACAGTGCTACATATTTACTGCAATTAAGCAATTAAATGAGTAGCAGACAATTGAAGATATGTTCTAACAAAGGAAAAGGAAATATGCCCTTATGGGTGCAAGATGGTAAAATCATACACTTCACAATAGGTTAGATTTGGAAATCCCACACATGGTGGTAAACTAGATTTGGAGAGTTTGAGACTAATATTTGTATATTCATGATCACAGGAACTATGGAAGTTTGGAAATATTCATAGATATGTATGTATGGGTGAGGATACTCATCTGTCTATCATCTATCTATCTACACATAATAAACAATGCTATCCCAGCAGAAACGAGTTTGCCCATTGTGCAAATTTGTTTCTATTTCTATCACCAATAGAAGAAATTGGAAATCTTGAAAGATATAGACAAATTTCTGAAAGGAGGAAGAAAATATCCAAGATGTGCTAGATGCTATAAAATAAGAACATAACTTTTTAAATACCCACAGTAATGAGGTATGTGAAAGCTACACAAATATCACAGCAGTTTCCAATGATCAGCTAGAAATCCATGAGCGCGTTAAACTGTATACTGAATTACTGCCAAAGTTTAAAGTAAGTATCCACTAGTACACAGTGACATAAATAAATTAATCAATAAATAAAGGAGAAAGAAAAATTTTCTGTAGGGATGAATTCGAAATAGCATATGTCACAGACATAAAACAGGGGTAGCATAATTCTGTAATTCTCCATTCCTTAAGTGCATAGAGATTTCTATCAAGAGTGTAATGTGGGATCCAGAAAACAGCATTGTAGGACCATCAATAGGGATGTTAGACTTGGCATGATTTATTGTACTTCTATGGTTTTCCTCCTCCAGGTAAAAAGAACATTAGAAAAATTCTAGCAGAGGAACATTTCACAAAATGCTTCAAGAGAACTTCTCAAAACTTTGCAGATCACTGAAAAACAAAGCAAGCTTAAGGTGTTATGACAGAGAGGAGACACCTACAGTGAATGACTGCTAAATTCAAGGCATTCTGGAAGAGAAGAACACTAGGAAAAAGTAACAGAAATAAGAAGAAACCATGGACATTGAACAATAAAAATGTTATCAATATACATTTACTATTGTAGCAGAGACACAGGTTACAGTAAAAAATGCTAGTTACAGGAGTTAGTTGTGAATATTTGGGATATGTCAGTACCATCTTCAATATTTCTGTTGAAGTAAAAAAGCTTTAAAATGAGCTTTCATGTAGCATAATGAAATGTATTATTATTATTAATTTTATTATTATATTGTGGTGGCATTGTAGAATATTGGGGACAATTAGATTACACAAGAATTATTTTTCTATGCAAATAAAACTATTAGTCAGTATTCATAGAGATAATAAATAAACAATATGGTATTGTGTTTTGAAGTGTAACATTAAAATTTGAAATAAAGGAAAAATGCCTCCACAATTTTGAATGAAACTGTAAACCAAAATTATATAAATAACTTCACTGTCACTTAATAAAGAGTATTTTATTAGACATGTGTTTTACAAAAAAGGTTTTCCCCCTGAATCCTTTGTCAAGAGTCATGATCACTCCATCAGAACAAGGAAGAAACCCACTGAAGTGAAAGGCAAAGGCTTCAGGACACAAAGGCTCTGACCCGTGAGAAGGAAAGGAAACTCCAGGCTGACATTTGTGCAGCAAGTCCAGAGATCATACACAACAGTGCAAATCAAGAGGACAGACAGCTTCAGGAGGAAAACTTTCAAGAGAGAAAGAACAAAGGAGTGTCTTATTATCTTCCAAATTGTTATTATGCATTAAAAGGGACAGTGGATTATTGCAATGTGTTTGGTTGCTATTTAATAATAAACTCGGAAAATAAAAAGACATGATTATTAACCCTTAGAATACCAAATGGGCATAAGAAATTAGATTACCTTACACCATTATAATGTTTAATTTTATGTAACTCCCTAAAACTAAAAAAAAGTATTATTTTAAGTATAATTCTTTTAAATTGAACTGTATATTCAAAGAAACAGCTTAACAGGTAGAAAGTGCATCCCGATAAAGAGAAAAACCTAGATAGAGCAGGGACTTGTGTTTGCAGTCCCAATCTGTTCCAGAACAACTCAAGTGATGGCACTGGCAACCTGTGGTCTTTCACCAAGAATGGATTTTCAAAACTGACTACATTGGGGCTCAATATTCTAACAGTGTGCCAACCTTTATGGAACAGATTTAAATCAGAGACCTTGTGCAATTGAGAATTTAATTCTCACATGTATGGAGAAGACATGCCAAAAGTGAATATAATGACCTACATGCTCACTTTTGTCACATGAAAATGATAGATTTCCTTCTTTATTCTCTGGATAGGTGAAGAACAATTAGACAAAGCATGAGAACATTGTTTAGTATAAGCTCAGTAAGTGAAATTTTGGAAGGCCACCGCCATCTGTGAAGGTTATAGATCTCCAGAGTGGCAATAGAGAATTCTAAATAGCTGAAGATGTCCATTTTTTAATTGAGTAAGTAGAAAAAAGTGAAAGGAAAATGAAAACTGACAGTTTTTTCTCTGGATGGGAACAACAGCAGTTTTGAATGTAACAAAAATCATATTTTAAAATGTTTTCTTTGTCTGGTGGAGCCTCAGGCAGAAATTTCAACCTACTCTCATTTCTATTATCCTCCAACACAGTATATAGCAATCAGAAATAAGTGGTATTTAAGATAATTATATTTGAAAGTTAAGAGAGTGGTAGAAGCAATTAATCATAGCTTCAAGGAACCATAAACGTACAGAAGAATCCAAAGATATGTTGTCTTTAATTTATTATAAAATATTCTGTCCATTTATCTATCTATCATTTGTCATTGTTGTTTGTTAATGTATCTGTATGCCCTCTTCTTTCTGCACTTGTAACAATAATGCTGCTTTTTAGGAAGGAGTATCTTTATGCATTCCATTCCTGCAGAAACCATCACCTTGTTTTCTTATAAAACAATTAAATATATGTCATATTTAATAATTCCTTAATTTAATCGTGGGGAAAGTTTTTTAAATATCTCTGAGATACAAATTTAATTTTGGAAAAATGTCATTAAATATTTTCAATTTCATAATGCAGCCATCAGACTGGTGTAATTACTGATCTGATGTAGTAACACAATTAGGGCCTAGACATCTTCTGAATGTCAAAATACTTTAAGCACTACTTTTCTAAAGTTTGGCTCTCCTTATTTTTATATCTTATTATTTTTAATAAATATTATATAAGATGCCTCCTTTTCCGAGGACCCTGAGAGGGACACACACAAGAGGAAAAATAGTTAAGTTCTCCTGGGTAAACTGGGAGGAGGGGTAGAAGGGAGGGTATGGGGATGTAAACATGTAGGATCAAAAAGGTCCAGTTAGGGGAAAAACAAAGGGGGAGAGCAATTAAAGAGATATCTTGATAGAGGGAGCCATTGTGGGGTTAGGGAGAAACCTGGTACTAGGGAAATTCCCAGGAATCTATTTGGATGACCCCAGCTAAAACTCCTAGCAATAGTGAAGAGGGTACCTGATCAGGCTTTTTCCTATAATCATATTAATTAGTGACTACCCTAATTGTCATCATAGAATCTGAGTCCAGTAACTGATGGAAGCAGTTGTAGTGACCCACAGACAAGCACTGGGCTGAGCTCTTGGAGTTCAGTTGAAGAAAGGGAGGAAGGATCATATGAGCAAGGGGATGGGGTCAACATCATGACAGGGAAAACTACAGAAACAGTTGACCTGAGCTATTGGGAGCTAATGGGCTCTAAACTGGCAGCTGGAGAGCCTGCATGGGACCGAAATAGGCCCTCTGAATGTGGGTGACAGTTATGTGGTTTGATCTGTTAGGGGAGGGGACCCACAGCAGTGAGACAAGGACCTATATCAGGTGCATGAACTGGCTTTTTAGAGCCCATTTCCTGTGGTGGGACACCTTGCTCAACCTTGATGGGGGGGACAGGCTTGGTCCTGCCTCAACATGGTATATAAGACTTTGTTGACTCCCCAAGGAAGTCCTTACCCTCCCTGAGGAGTGAATAGGCGTGGGAAGGCAGGGGTGGGGGATGGGAGGAGGGAAGGGAGGGAGAACTGGGGTCCTCTAATCTCCATGTCTTTATTGTTCCTTCTTTTCTTTCCCTATCTTGTGTCTGCCCTCAGTCATCACTACCTGCTTCAATGACAGATAATCATGGTTAATACCACTGTGTACACTTACAAGTCCATAAAACTGTGTAAGAATCCTTTTTAGGACTATGTAATGAACTGTAGCAGGAAAAGAGTGTAGAGTTGTAGGTACCTATTATTAATATGTCAAGGTGTTCATTCAGTGGAACTCATGTGAGAAATTATGAATAAGACAGTCACCCACTGGTTACTTCCCTTTTTCTAAAACCTTTATATTTATTCTTTGTGTCTTTCACATCATGCTTCCTGATCCCACCCACCCACCTCTAGAATAAAAAATAAATAAAACTTAAGAGAAGAAGGGGAGGAAAGTGAAGGCAGGGGTTTAAATGAGTCCACAAGACTCAAGATAAATGATAAACAGGTATTTATTAGGGAAGCACTTTCACAAATGAAAAGGGGAAGAAAGGGAAAATCTTATCATGGAAGCTGCAATGTGTCACAGTGAGTCATGCAGTAAACACCTTTATCCACACATTTTTTTCAAGTAGGCTCCTGGTCTCTGCTACACCATAAACAATAGGCCCTCACTGGGGCTCTTCTTGGACCTCCTGTTGCTGCCCTGTGTCATGGAGATCCTGCAGCCCTGGGTCTGCAGAACTGATACCCCACTACCCCCACCATCACCCCACTCCCAACCCCCAGTGCTCCAGCAGATCACAGATGGGCTGGGTGTTGGGGTGGGCCAACACATACCCCGATCCTGGGCCTGGGTTGTTGCAGTGTTGATCAGCCCACCAGCTCTCCCCTGTCTTTACAGCCTGAATGAGTTCTCCAGCACAACCTTGGGGAGTTCACCCTTTGCAGAGGGCCAGGGCCAGTTCTTCACTTTCACATCCTCAGGGCTGGTTCTCCCACACCTCTACTTTCAGGATATACTGTGCTGCCTGGGCAAGTGTTGCAACTGGTGAGGGGCAGTGACAGCTGTCCCACCCTGCCTCAGATGTTGATGGGCGGTGTGGGGGGCATGGAGGAGTATCTCTCCCTCACCCGTGCAACCACGAGACAGGTGAGTGATATGGACAGCTCTCCCACACTCACGGGACTGACCCACATCTCGGCCAACAGGGTTGGCTCTCTTGTGCTGCCCAGGCAAGGTGAAGGGCCTGCTCTCCGAGTGTCACAGTTGGTGGCGGGCAAGAGCAGCCCTCCCAATCTTATGACCTCAGGGACAGCTCTCCACCTCCCTTGGTTTTAGGGGAGATCTCTTCCTTGCCCATGCTGCCATATGGCAGATGAGGGGTGGGGCTAGGTCTCCCATAATCAAGCTCTCAGGCTTGGCTCACCTGTGTCCTTGTTAACAGGGTCAGCTCTGCTGTGCTGCCCAGACGAGGCGCAGGACCTGCTTTCCTGGGTGTTGCATCAGGCAAGAGGTCATTTCCCTTGGCAGTTGGAAGCAGGAGAGGCAAGTAGGAAGTCCTGTTCTTTTACGAAAATAAAACCCACTATAGCATTTTATTGTATTCAATTTTATTGTTGTCCGTTTACAAATGAAAATTATTTTAAATAAACCCCAAACATAAAGTCTTCCACATAAAGGAACTCTGAGTACATTGTGTGCAAACATGATCCAACTTCTGTCCTTATCACATCTTGTCTTCTTATAGAGAGTCAGTGAGCTGTAAAGAAAATTGAAAAAAATAGGGTCAGCATATACACATTCTCCATTTTTTCATTTTACATACCAAACCCAATACCCCCTCTCTCCCCTTCTCCCATCCCCACCTCTCCCATCCTACCCCCATCCACTCCTCAGAGGAGTAAGGCCTCCCTTGGGGAGTCAATAGCACAGACACCAAGAGCAACAATTAGTAAAGGACACCTGAAACTGAGAAGCTTCTGTAAAGTAAAAGGCCCAGTCAATAAGACAAAATGGCAGCCTACAGAATGGGAAAAGATCTTCACCAACCCCACATCTGACAGAGGACTGATCTCCAAAATACCAAATTAATCCAATTACAAAATGGGGTACAGCTCTAAACAGAGAATTCTCCAAAACACTTCCTAACTCGGCTGTAACCCCAAACCATGGTGCGGAGTGGTTTCCCCTAAAGCATGCTTTTTCAAGAGCTATTCATCTTATCTCAGAATTCAAATACATTAAAAGCCCATTTCACTATGGGAAGAGATGTGCTGCTAAAGCTTGCTCTTCTTAGTTTTCATTTTCTTTGTCAGTTCCAAAGAGCAAGAAAAATGTCAGTGGAAAACACAGAGGATCGGAAAGAAACTTCCTTAGGGTACTGATCAGCAGCCATTTGGTTCAATTACAAAGTTAAGTTATTTGAAAAGAGGAAAATGACACATCTATAAGCCCAGAAATCTACTTTTGTCCTCTTACACAGTCAGCTGGCCAATATCCTAACCATGTTTATTACAAAAGCTTGTAGGTTCTCATAGTCTTTAAGAACCCGGAGTAATAGAATCCAGAGGCAGTGGATGACTTCAAAGGCAACAACAGCTTCCAGACAGAGCAGAGTTACTATTATATATAGGAAATCAGGGAAACTTTGTGAACATGCACGAGACATGCAAGTTCAAGCCAGACAAAATCCCAGCACTGAGAAGGGGAAGTTGACACAACGTACCACCCCAGCCAAGAAGCTCTTTGCAATTGATAGCCACTGGGAGAAGGAAATCAGTTTTCTCTGATGAACTGGCACCCAGTTTATCAACTACACTCCAGGGTAGGACCCATGCCCAGGAGTCATCAGCCAGCAACAAAATGAACTCTGAATTCTTTGTGTATATTTTTTCCTATTTGGTTTGATAATTTTTTTATCTTTTGGGGTTTCAGGATTATCTGTTTAGTTTGCTATGTGATTGCTTTGAGAGACAGACAGAGAGAGAGAGAGAGAGAGAGAGAGAGAGAGAGAGAGAGAGAGAAAGAGGAGAGACAGAGATCATTAAGTTGGGTGGTTAGGAAAACAGGAAAATCTGGGAGGTGTTTGGGAAGAAGAAAATATGATAAAAATAAGTTGTTTCAAAATAATGCTTTAATTTTTTGAAATTATAATTACATTATTCCCTTCTTTCACTTTCCTGCCTCCAAACCCTCTTATATATCCCTTTTATCTCTTTCAAAATCATAAATAATTTTATTGTTAGTATGTGTGTGTGCACATTCATGTGAGCATTCCTAAATACATAAATGCAACTTGCTCAGTCTGTATTGTTACTTGTACAAACATATGTTCAGGGCTGACCATTTTATATTGGGTAATCAAAGGGTATGCTAGTCTGTGAAGATTATTTCTCTCACTGTCAGCATTCCTTAATTGCCTATAGTTCTGTGTGTGAGGCTGAGGCCTGGTAGTCTTTCTTCCATTCATGTTAGCATGTCTACTGGTGTCATTGTTGCTCAGTTCATCTTTTAGCAGTCACAGCAGTGAGACTAAATTGGTGTAGTTTATGACACTACTGGGAAACACAATCTATCTCTTAAAAATCTTTCCATTTTCTCTTCTGCAATGATCCCTAAATCTTAAGTACCATGAAAACTAGTCCTCAGGAGGGAGACCTTCAGGTCAGCTCCAGCTCGGAGTCCCTGATCACTGTGTCTGAAGTGTATGCTGGCTTCCACAATAGCAATTTAGCTTTCACTTCCTGGGAACAACTAGGGACAATAGCAATAGCTTTTTAGGGAGTCATTTGGGCAACCATTACAAACAACTTTAAAGAGGGCTACTCATGCATGGTGTGATGGGGAATGTTCTTCTGTGCATATGTTTGTCTTATTGGTTGATGAATAAAACACTGATTGACCAGGAAGGATAATAGGTAGGACTAGGAGACAAGGAGAATTCTGGGAAGTGTAGGCAAAGAGGAGTTGTCATGTGATCCAAGGAAGTGACATAACTGCACAGAATCAAGATACAAGCAGGGACAAACAGGAAATCACTCTCTTCTTTTATCTGCAAAGATGCCAAGCAGTCATAATGTAGCAGGCAAAGGAGTTGCAAGTTCAGAATTCCCGGTAAGCCAAGACTGTTGCACCCTTCCCCCATGGGCGTCTGCTGATCAGCTTGTGACTAGGAGCTTCTAGCAAAATACCTCTTGACCCCTCCTCCCAGGTAGCCTGAATGCAAGTTCCTATTTTCCACCCATTCTTATTGTCTAAATTCAAGTTCCTGTTGTCTGCCCATCCTTTGCCAGAGGGCCCTGGGAACGTGAGCTCCTGATCTTGGTCGTTTTCTACTGTGCCTGCTACTGGTATTTAATGCTCCACTCTTGTTACAAAAAAAGGCCATTCTCCTTGCAAGAATGAGCCGTTGTCTTTGTCTTCATTTAAATCCTTAGACCTTCGCCCAGATCATTGAGAAGTGTTGTAGCCCCATAACTGAACAGTTTGCTACACAAAGACCACATGGAAATACATATATTAGTAGTTATGGGTTAAGAATAATATGCCCAAGTCACCAGTCAACAGATTTATACTAATATAATGCCTGTGTGTTTCTTTGGGGCAGAGAAGGGCGGCGGGACCACCCAGGCCCAGAAAACTCATGTTACAGTGGTGTTTTTTATTGATGATCTATGTCTCTGTTGGAGTGAGCATTGTCAGCCCAGATGGGAACATTTCATTTAAACTGTATCTAGTTACTTTTAGATGGATAGTTAGTTGTATGATTCTGATGCTGTAACAATAAACGGCACACTTACTGAAAGTAAAACTAAGTATTTATTGTAGAAATTACTCACAAGATACCAAACAAGTAACCCAGATGAGCCGAGTAGTTTTCCGCCACCGAACTGGAAGCCGAAAGCCAGAAAAAGAGACCAAGACTTCCGTTGTTCAATCTTTTATACCTTCCCCCCCATAACGCCCCTTAGCCATGCCCAAAAGTGGGCCTGGCTAGTGACGTAGTTCACCTCCTACCTACGTATATGTCTTTAGTCATGCCTAAAGTGGGTGTGTTTAGCGGTGTGGTAAACCGCTCTTTTATTACCTCATCTCTATGCACCTCTAGTAAGTCACATGGCTAATGGCGGCATTGTTTTCCTCCTACATGATTCCTTATAACTTTTTCAGACACTCTTACTCTTCTAAGCCTACTCCTTCACTTTATGTATTTATTTCCCTCCTCTATGACTAATTGGAGCCCCCTAATTTTATTTCCCCTTTAAATCACTTAGTGCCTTGTCTATTTGCCTCACTATTGCTCACCACTCCAATAACCATTCATCAGTTCCTTCCTACTTTCTAGTTAAAAAAAAAAAAAAGATTTTCTGCAGTTACTCCAAGGAGTATTCTCATACAGTAAATGATAAAAAAAAATTTAGTCAGTAAAAACAAACAAAAATCATAGAGTAGATCCCTATGGGCCTAAATCTGATGGAGAAAGCAAGGTTCTTTGCCCCCAGGCAATGAGCTATAGAATGTTCACTTCTGCCCTAGCTCTTCTGGTTTCCTTGCTGGTGTGAGTGAGACTGGGAGTGAAAATGTACAACTAACATTGACATTCAGTAGGGACACTTTGGGGTGATCACTTTGTGCACTGCCTTTAAATCTGCCTTTTCTGTGGTTTGTAGACACATATACGACCACCCTGCCCCACTAGCACTAGTTTCTTTAAAGATGGATCCTATATAATCATTCATACAAAAAATATATTAAATAAGCTTACTCTAAACATATCTAGCTTTGTCCTGGTTTCCTCCAAAGTAATTAAGTCTGTAAAACATTTCCTGGCTTGATTTTGTAGTCCCTTAACATGTATTGCATTTTTGAACATGTTCTTAGATTGTGTTCTTTAAAGTGCCATCAGTATTTCCTGTATTAATCCTGTCTCATTAGCACGTTGGAGAGAATCTGTGATGTTTCTGTGATGTTTTTCAATGAGCCCAGAGGACACGATATAACAGAAAGTTTCAATAAAGGACTCAAGCCTTATGAAGTTGCATTTCAGTGGCACATAGATCCTCTTATTTGAGATTCCCTGATGCACCCATGCACTACATCACATGTTATTTCTTGTTTCAAGACAGAATAGCATCTCTAAGATGAAATCTATCTGCAACTTTTATTTCCATTAAAAATACCAGGAGGTAAAAGCCAAGACTCCAAATTAGTGAGGCAGATGTAACACAAATATAAAATATAAGAAATTTCGTTCTTGTCATCCTGATCTTCACACTTTTTAATCTATGTTTATCCTAGTTATTCCAGTTAAGAACATTTGAAAATAATTTAAGCAGCAGAGAAAAAATTTATGTTAAGCAACATGATGACAAGAAGGGGATACAAACTGACTAAGACTAAGCAGAGAGAAGTACCCTGGATGGGATCCTGGAACAGGCAAGGGACAGTAGGTAAAAACTAGACAAATCTGACTGACGGTAGTGTTCTGGCTGTATATAATTAACACAAGAAGACATGGACTTCCTGAATCAAACCTTACTTTTACCTTAGAAACATGTATCACAGTTCACCAAACTGCTGTTAAATGTCACCTCAGGTTTATACAAAAGCTACTTCAAGGATCTGGCCAAAATAAATAAATAAATAAATAAATGTAAAAAATGAAGAGTTCTTCTTATGATCAGAGATGGAGTGAATTACTGTAAAATATATTTGTATATTTTATCTTTTCTTTTAATTTTCTGAATAATATCAAGCCCAGTTTTTATGTATATGTTTTTTATTTTTAAATTTAAATTTAAATTAGAAACAAGGTTGCTTCACATGTCAATTCCAGGTCCCTCTCCAATTCACTCCCCCTCCTCCCATGCCCTCCCACCAACCCTCCCCCAATATCCCCTCATTTCCCCATGGAGGATGAGGCCCTCCATGGGGGTGTCCATAGTCTGTCATTTCATCCAGGGCAGGGCCTAGCCCGTCCCCCAAGAGTTCAGGGTGAGAGTGCATCTCTCATTGTTGGATGGGAGTCCACAGTCCATTTATATACCCAGGATAAATACTGATGTACTACGCAACGCTCAATAGATTACCTAGGCCTCCTCACTGACACCCACATTCAGGGGGTCTTGATCAGTCTCATGCTGGATTCCCAGGCATCATTCTGGGATTCAAGAGCTAACCCTCATCAGGTCCAGCTGTTTCTGGGGGGTTAAACCAGCCCAGTCTTAATGCCTTTGGTTATCAGTCCTCCCTCTCTGTCACTGGATTTCTTGAGTTCAGCTCAGTGCTTAGCAGTGGGAGTCTGCCTCTTCTTCCATCAGCCACTGAATGAAGGTTCTGTTTCCCAGACTCTCTGGCCATGGGATTGTAGGTTGGTACTCCCCAGATCTATGTCTAAAATCCATATATGAAAGAGTACATTCAAGCCCAGTTTTTAAAAGAAAACCTATACTTAAATTGCTTGCCTTTAGATCAAAATTGTTCCCGAGGTAGAACTTTCATCGTTGATCAATTGAACAAAGTCACACCTATTTTTAACAATCCATGGGTCTAAGTTAGAGAAAATGCATGACAGTGTAGTAGTAGAGAAACATACAAAAGAAGTGGCATCAGCAAAAACCAGTGGTAAGCCACCTTGATTGTCCCTACTGGCCTTCTTGCTCAGTTATTCTCAACCTGTGGGTTGTGATCCCTTTGGGAGTCAAACAATCCTTTCACAGGGATCACATATCAGACATCCTATGCATCTTATATTTACATTATAATTCATAGCAGTAGCTAAGTACAGTTATGAAGTAGAAATGAAATAATTTTATGGTTGGAGGTCACCACAACATGAGGAACTGTATTAAAGTGTCACAGCACTAAGAAAGTTGAGATCCACTGATCTAGATACTCACAGCTATGTTGAAGAACCTTTGTAGATAAACTTCTCAGTGCAGCTACCCAGAAAGCTTTCATGTACCATCACCAGTAAATTAACTCTCTTCCAATAGTTTTCTTGGGAATGTGACTTCCCTTTAAAATTACTTACAGATCACTGCTTAGATGCTAATTATGAATGCATATTTCACCCTGAAGTAAATGTTAAATGAGTGAAAATCAGTTAATATAGTTGAGTAAAGTAAGGAAATCAAAAATGGAATGCATCTGGCTGTCTTCCACACCCAAAAGAAAATTAAAAGGCTGAGCAAATTGCTTGAAAGGCGTAACAGAATTTGGGAAGCACAGAAAACATTAGTATCTAAGCAACCCAGAATAGTTCTTTTTTTTTATAGTCGGGTACACTTAAAAGAAAAAAATAAGAAAAGGAAAAGAAAAAAGACAAAGGAGATAATACATTAAGAGAAAAATGACTGTAATTTTAGCTCACTTTAAGATAAATGAAATTCAATCTTAGATCACCATGTCTGTCATTTGAACATTTATTGAGATGCCTGGAAGGAGAAAGAACTGCATAAACCATACCCTTCTATATAAGACATTTTCCAATTTGTAAAGAAGATCCAGAGGAAGACAGGTATCCTTACCTGAGGTAGATGGCAAATCAAGTGCGAGGGTAGAGGTTCAGTGTAAACCAAGGTACCTTTTAAGAGGGTGTCACTGACCCCAAAGTCATTATAGGAAAGACCATGAGAAAAGTCATCAGGAAAAAAGAGGCAGCTAGCATTTTTTCTCAAATAAGTGATACCCAGGACTGACTGAGTCAAGACAGTGGTGAGAGTGTGTTTCTGTGTGCGTAGCTGTGTGTGTGTGTGTGTGTGTGTAGGTATGTTTTGTTTGTTTCCTTTGTAGGGTGTATCTGGCTTACTCCTGTGTACCCAGGCTTAACATGCTTTCTCCTTTGGAAAACAGCAAGAAAGAAACTACTCTAGTGAATTTTTGAAACTCAACATTGAGATTGATTGTCATCCCAACACTAGTGGGAAGACAATGGAGACAGTAAGAAAGTCTAAGAAGCAAAAGACCCAGCAACAACTTCCTGAGATCTCATGCTGAAAAGTACCCAGAGACCAAAGTCACAGGCACACTGACTCACAGTCTACCCCCAAAATATTCTGGATGAATTCAGAATCTATCATGACAAATAATTGATCAGTGAGAGCTCTGTGTATACACTCTTGACTTGCGAGTTATAGTAAGTACTCTAGGCTCCTGTCACCTTTCCTGCCCTGCATAATCTGAAGTGTAATAGTTGATTATTCTAGCCTTGAGATATTGAACAAGTCTTCATGTGGTTTGCCTACACTGCTGTAAATCATTCCATTACATCTTAAGCCATACATTCCAGTGCATCTTAAGCCAACCTAACATTAGCATGCCATTGATTTTCTTCTGGAACACTGACTAATGGAACTGGTAGGTAATAAGAGACAAAGAGCCGGACGGTGGTGGCACATGCCTTTAATCCCAATACTTGGGAGGCAGAGGCAGGCAGATCTCTGTGAGTTCGAGACCAGGCTGGACCGACAGCCTCCAAAACAATACAGAGAAACCCTGTCTCATAAATACCAAAGAGAGCGAGAGAGAGAGAGAAGAGAGAGAGAGAGAGAGAGAGAGAGAGAGAGAGAGAGAGAAATGTAGGCCCATAATAGGAAAATAAGAATATAGAAATTCTGAAAAAGTAGAACATCATTAAAATGCATAACAAAAATTTTAATGGCAAGGCAGTGAGGACATCCTATAAGTCAACCGTTGTTCCCCTCCTACAAGGTTATACACCTCTTTTCCTTCCCAGGCTCCAGGTTTCTCACAACTGTCTGCCATATAATTAAGTCTCTGCAAGCATTGCCCACACACTCATATACACTAATGTGTCCATTTGAAGAGTTAGGTAAGAGAAAGTTATTAATCTTGCAAACAGAGGGGTGATAAACTTATTTCAAATTAAGTGTGGCAAATTGTGTATATATATGAAATTTTCCTAGGTAGATAAATTACTGTATTTTAACAGAGTTTTGACTAAACCTTTAATCTCTTGAACATGTATGCACCTTAATGTGAATGACTTGTTGATTGCTTATGAAAGACACATGCAGATACCGATAAAATCATTAAACTTGACAGATACGTTGAGTAAGCACCTTGTAGTAGTTCAAAACACAACAGGTTCTCCTATGGTGTTCTTGAATAAAAATAGCTTGGTTCAGATCATAAATCTTAATGACATGAATTTTATCATCAAATATTTAACAAAAGTAGGAATAATGGAATGACTAACTTGTGGAATTACAATGTTAAATTAGATGTTCCTCACTGAAACTCCTTCTAAAATGGAAATAGCTAATATCATACCTCAGAATGATAATCTCCATTGGAGCAACTCAAAACTGTTGTTTTGTATATTTTAGTAAGTCTTTTTACATCATATCAACATGCTATTTTCAACTAAAAATATCCTGCAATCAAGTGTTTCCAAAAATTCTCCTCATTGTATTTTCTATACAATTAACTGCAGATATTTTATAGAAGCACCTAACAACTAATGTAATTTCTAAAATACCTTAATGGGGAATTCTATGTGTTAAGGTATACATAACAATTTTCTCACCTATCATATAACATTTTTAGAAAATTGTAAACAAGGTTTTAATGTCTTATATCAGTTATTGTACATTGGGATACTATTATGAATAGACATTATGAAGAATTGAAAATTTATTTCTTTGACCTTTATTCTTGTGTGATTTTTTTCAACAATTTCCCAAACTTCTTCAATTTATTTCAACTACATTTTTTAGATGTAGTTGAGCGACTATAAAAGAGGTGGTGAAGGAGACAGGGGAGGGACAGATGACAACACATAAATTAGGTAGATACCTAGTTCAAGATTTCTTTGCACTGTTCCCAACAATGAAAAGGAGCCCTTCAGTTACTAAAGATGCTCTCCTAAAGCAAAAGACATGAACAGCCTACAGCTCACACTCTCATCCCAAAAACAGATCTTCAACCTTGACCAACTATTGTTAACTCCCTTATCCAAAATCAGACTGTCAGCAATCTCTAGAGCTTTGTCTAAATCACATTTGCCTTTGTTGTCCTCTCCCTTCCCATTTATCCTATTCCACTAGTGGATTCACTGGCAGCCTCTTCTACTACATCACTGGTATAAGAATCATCTTATAAGGAGACCCTATTCTAGTGATATTGTATCCAGAAAATGGTCTGTAATGGAAAAACATGTTCTTTTCATGACTGATAATAATGATCTTGTTCCCTATAAAACACTAGATTACTTCCAAGTGTGAATTTCGTGTGTGTGTGTATGTGTGTGTGTGTGTGTGTGTGTGTGTGTGTGTAACCAGGAAATTCAGTGGCTTTTTGTCTTTAAAGTAATACAATTGTCTGTATATTATAGTTTATATATTAACTAGTTAATCAACATTTCTATATAGAAAACAAGACGACAAAAAAAACCTTTATGTAGTCAAAAACATATAGCACATTTTCATTTGGTAATTGAACAAAAGGCACATGAATCAGTATCCTCAGTTCTGTTCCAACTGTTGACTTCATTTTCTCTCAAGCCTATTACCTAATCAAATTTGCTCAATATTTTGTAAGATGAACTCTGGCCTTTGTTTCAAAAGATAAATGCATCTCAAATAATGACAAACTGATTAAGTCACTATGCTAGCAAGTGTCATATTAAGCTTTAAGATGAATCATGATTTGTGGATAATTAAATAAATTTTCAGATTAAATTACCCTGAAGAACTGAGAATTTTATCTGATTTATCACATTAATTCAGATGAGAAGTTTTTAGTCATGAATTGGCCAGTTTCTTCGACTTTGGAGTTAGGAGCAAGAGGTTCATTTATCAGATTTCTTTATCTGATGCTTTCCTACATGTTCCTTGCCAAGCATTTCCTTGTCTTTTAAATGAGGTGTCCACTTACAATTTGATTTTCTACCTATATTGAATGTGAAGCATTCCCTTCTCAGATAATGATATTCATCTGGAATTCAGATAGTGTGTATGCGGCAGGGCAAGGAATTTTGTTGTTAAGTCACTCTGAAGATCAATCTGAAAGTACTTATAAGCCCCATGCTCTGTAAGCTGCCAAGTGCACAGGATGAAAAGAAAATCTTCAAGGCAGAAGCCAAGCAACTCACAGGGA
Organism: Mesocricetus auratus; assembly: GCF_017639785.1. Lineage (NCBI taxonomy): Eukaryota > Metazoa > Chordata > Mammalia > Rodentia > Cricetidae > Mesocricetus > Mesocricetus auratus. The sequence continues at coordinate 2,266,228 of NW_024429201.1, forward strand.
TCCTTCTCCTATCTTAGACGCACTGTCACAGAAATTTAGATAAATAATTGTACATTTACTCAATGTGAGCTGTTATGTTAAACTCTGAAATACTTATTTAACTTGCACAAAACAGGGAAATATATTGTTGCTACTTCATAAAGTGGTAGATGGAGTTTCAGTTTTCCTAAGGTGTCATAAAAGGTAAATAATAATGGCAGAATTTCAATTCCTCAATGTGTGCCTATAATTTATGCTCTTCTATATGTTGATATTCTCAGGTATGAAGAGAAGTGAAGTGTTGCAATGGAAGAGAGGGTTTCTGATTCACATTAGCACTGGCCAAACTCAGGCTAAATGAATTCCTAACCCTATTACAATACTTTGAGTAGGTGACATAACATTAATAATGTACACATAAATTTCAAGATTCAAATTATCTTTATTCCTAATATTAAATCAAGTTCAACACAAAATACAGGTGGTAGACTTGGGATTTCTGAGACTTGTAACAGATCTCATGCTTTCATTCTTTTTACAAGTGCATGTTTACTCTACTGTGATTAATACATCAATAAAAGCTTGATTAATTTACAATTAGGACATTTTTACTGACTCACTTCCCAGTTAAAGGGTAATAAAAATACTCACTGACTTTCTGGTAAACACATAACTCTTCATATTAAATTTATATGGCACTGCATGTCTACTGGAATACAGAAGCAATCATCTCATTTTTTCCTTTTTGCATTTTTATTTTTGTTACATGCATATTCTAATGAAAGGGACTGCTAATAAAAAGATGATTGATAGGTAAAAATCTTTACATAGGAAGCCAAAAGGCAGTCAAGGAGGAAAGGAATAAAATGAAAAATTATTATTGTAACTTAGTGGAAGATGAACTGTTTTTTGACATATTGAAGTGATGAAATTTAGGATCAATGGCAAGAATGACAGGAAAAAACAGAATAGAAGTTCACCAAGAGTGGGGGTATTCTGGAAAAGACAAAGACTAAACACCAGAGACCTTTTTGTTAGTACAGAAGCCTGATTTACATACACTACAAGATCCTCCTGCCACAAGCAGCCTGACATTATGGGGATATTGCCTGTGTCTATAAGTGAAAGAGCTGTTCTAAGAATGAGTTTAGACATTTTGAGTCTAAACTGTATTATCAGAGAGATGAGGGAAATCATATCTGAAACCCTAAGTAGGAAAGTCTCCTTTCTCCTTTCTAAGATGAAGTTGGATCAGCAACTACAGCATGATGCCAACAGGACAGTGTTGACAAAGGAAGGGGAATATCTTAGAAGAGACAGATGGCTTAGGGAGTTCAGAGTTGATTCATCTATGAGGTCAAATATGATTTTACTCATGATGCAAATATGTCTTTATCTGCTTTCTTTGATTAATCACATAATTCCAGTGTTATACCACAAGAATGATACCATATTTTCCACCAGAATGACAATGGAGATGCAGTAGGTAAGAAAGCAAAATATCCTCAAGAAGACATAGGTAAGTATTAGATGAAGAGCCTGAATATCTGGGGTTGTCTGAACTCTATACTCATGCCCAACAGCTCAAGTGCCTAGGAACAAATGAGAGCTGCTACAACCAGCATGCAACCATGACCCCTGTGAGGACTGCCAATGAAAATTATCAAAGTTTAAAATGTTACCAAAATACACATAGAAGGGGTGGGGCATTTCTCATTAAATCCTAGCAGCAACATTTTTTTGAATTCCTGTAATAGCTGTTTGATGACAGGTTTGAAATTTCTTTACTACTCCAAGGATGAAGCCACTTGCAATATTTCATGGAAGAAAACTCAATTTATAATAACTTGAAAGCTTTTCATTCTTTCGCTCACAAAAGGGAGACATTCTTCCATGGAATCACATTTCAAAACAAAGGCAGTGTAGCAATAAGCCTGTTTAACAAGAAACATGCTTATTATAGTAGGAAATGAAGTTCGGTGGTAGTCCTGACCTGTGCAACCTACCGTAGTTAACCAGCATGCCTTAAGAGAATTCCATTAATGGCCTCATGCTCCACTGAATGGCAAAATTCCAAAGATTGCCTTAAGCTAATAAATTCAGTCCAATTGGACGGCACATACCTTTCCACAGAAGCAAATCTAGTGAACCCACTGTGTCCTGAAAACATGCGACAGGCTGAAAAACTGGCAAGACAGCCAAAGCAATCAGTTAAAGGACATTTCTGCATGCACACAGTAAAGCCATTTGAACAAAAGAGTAATAGCTGGCTTATCCATCTCTATGTGGTAAATATCTGTGTGGACTACACAACTAATATTTCAGTGTGTCATGTTCTTAATGTTCCCTATTAAAAATATGTTCATAGTTCCCTCAAATGTTCCAAGCCTAGTGAGTTCTAGGTATATTAAATGTGTGGGTCTCTCCTGTTTCCAGTGTGTAACTAAGTAGCTGACACTGCAGCCATGCTTTAACAGGGTGACCTCGCATACTTTACATCTTGGGGTTATCTGCTTTTCAGGCATCCTTTTTTCCTTTGTCTTCTCAGTGTATAATCCTAACTGTAAACAACATCCCTTTAGGTTCTAGCCTTGACAGACCCTGTGTATCTCTCACAATAATGTCTTTGGTCTTGTCATCTATAATCATGAGTCAAATTTTACATGTCATATCTTCTAGGAGTGCTTTACATTTCCTTTTAAATTAGATGAATTTTTCTTTTCTTTTCCAATTTTTTGTTGCCCTAATTATTCCACTTAGTTGATTTGCCCTGGCATGTAGTAACTGAAACACTTGGCAGATGCTTTTAAGTCAAGAGGGTCTGCTGTCAGATGGGAGAACAAATTCTACCTTTTAAGCAAAGTAACAAGCTACAATTGTTTTGTAAATCTTAAACAGATCAAGTTCCTTAAAAACCAGAAAAACAAAACTTACAGAGTCCTAAAAAATAAAATCACCAAATGAGAATGAAATAGGACCTAAAATTACCTCTTTACAAGTAAATCTTTAATTTTGATTGTCGGCTTCTCAGCTTCTAGATTCAAATTTTCTCACCTTCTGCTTACTCTCAGATAATAATAATTTTCCTCTTACTGAGATGACAAAAGCAACCCAAAGAATTTCCACAGGATGTTGGGACCAGAACTAAAAGATGACCCACCTATAAGAACATCTCAGCCTTTACCCAAGTGTTCCTGTGTAGAAACAGCTCCTTGACGCTGCAGTGGACCTTATAGCCTTGTGTCATCTCAGAGACACTGCCCCAATTCATAATCTACACACCCTACAGAGTCAAAATTCCTCATCTACCAAGCTCTCCTTAACCTCATAAATGAATGCACTGAGATATCTATTTTAAAGACAGAGGTATTAAGAAAATCCCCTAATACTCATGGATAAGAGAGGTTTACCATGAGAATTGATTCACACCAACAAATAGGCCAAGAACTGAGAGTCGGGAATGGATAGACAACTAATTTGGAGTGGAACCTGAGATGCTGGAATGCTGTAGATAGAATTCCAAGTCTAAGGCTGAAGGTCTGAGACATCAGAGGAGAACAAAACAAAACAAACAAAAACAGCAGTGAGGGGTTGGATGAACTTACTGCTAAGTTCTAATATCCAAAGGCCTAAAAACAGGTAACTCTCATGTACAAGGGCAGCAGTAGCCTGGTTCTTCAGCTCAGAAATAGAAAGCAAATTCACCCTGCTGTTTTGTTCAGCAAGGACCTCAAAATAGCTTGCACACATCAGCAAGAGAAATATTCGCTACTCAGTCTTCTAATTTAAAGACCAAGCTCTACTATGAGCAACTCTGAGCCAAAAATCTCATGACGTCACAGACATATATGGACATGTTGCTTTATTGGCCATGTGTTATCACTTAGGCTAGTCAAGATGACACACAAGACTAGCTGTCATAGTGCTCTCACTAGTTTCTCTTTTTATTTTAAAGATAAAAATCATTCTAAAAGTTTTCTTTGTGCCTTATTCCCTTTCTTCAGCTTTGCCCTGGACCACACAGAAACGCTTACGTTAGGGTGACAAATGGGCCATTTTGTTAAATCTAATCATTGAGTATGATATCCGTACTTTTTAAACATATGCATGTGCCCTATGTTAGCATAGTTACAGTATGCACCACCAGATTTCTGAACTCACTATGAACTGGAATCAGCCTGGTCGGTTGAAAGCTGGTATCCTGAGGAAAGTGTCTCTTAAAACAATTCCGAGGAAGTAGTCTACAAGAAAGAGCTTCGCACCGACATTTCGGTGAACAAGAAGAGCAAGCAGAACGGGCTCTGGGCTGAATGAGGTAGTTCCCTTCACACAGCTTCAGCAGCAGCTACAACAGACACTCACCTAGACTCTAATGTGAAGCTGACTTTCATCCCATCCACATTTCCTACTTCAGAATTCTCAGGCACACGCCTTTAATCCCAGCACTCAGGAGGCAGAGGCAAGCAGATCGCTATGAGTTCCAGGCCAGGCTGGTCTACAGAGTAAGTTCCAGCACAAGCTCCAAAGCTACATGTGTAGAGAAATCTTGTCTCGAAAAATTAAACCAAAAAAAAATCTCAGCGCTATCAAAATAGTCCTCAGAGTCAAGAAAGATAAATCATTATTTTCTTTCTCTTTTGAGCTGAGTGCCACACACACACTGTGTGAATTCTGCCTCCCTAGCTGCTAACTCTGCTTAAATTCTTTTTTTTCCTTATTTTATTTTGCGTGGTAACTTTTGTGTAAATGCATCCATATGTACCGGGATATTGGTGCTGGATTTTGGTATGTCATCTTTATCAGTTTTTGATATTACAGATAAATACAAATAATGAACAAATTTTGGCACTCCTGTCAGTGCTGTCAAGGGCGAGTCAGAATTGATACCTCAAATTAGATGATTGTTTCCTCAGGATGTTCTACTGAAGATCCCAACCACATTAACGTGTACTTGAAACCACTTTCTTTTATCACAATCAGTTTTCTTAAGGTGTGCAACCTTCCCTCAGCATCATATGAAGTTATGTGACAGACTCACTTATCCAAGCAGAAACAGATAGTCTGGCACCATTTTTCCATTCTCTCTTTCTCCTTTGAAATACTCAGAGCTGTGAACATGGCCCTCAGAACAACATACATGAAAAAAGTGATTATCGAAAAGTGCATGGCGACTCCCACTTTTGTACTTTCAAAGACTCCTCAGTATCTCCAATTTGGGAATGAAGAGCACAGAAACAAACCCCATGTTTTGTTTTCTTTTTTAATGTATTTATGCTGAAAAAATAAGTAGCCCTCCAATAAATTGGTTACTACATTGGCTCTGGTAAACCAAGAGGCTGATTGAACCAGTGACCTTTTCAGGGAAGAAATACTGCCCTCAATTATATAAAAATATGCTTCACTAGCCCAGCATGGACCAATGTATCATGAAAATCAATGTATCAAACACTTCTCACATTTAAAATGACTCATACTTTACAATACACAGCAATTTAATCATCCCAATGAAAAGACACTTTGGTATAATTAAAAACACCATCCTCCTAGTATTCTCTTAAATGTCTTCACACAGATAGATACAATTACATAAGAAAAAAATTGTAGTTTTAATTTTCTGTGCAAATAAAATGTTTGGAAGTATTTTATGAGGAGGCATTTGAAATTGCCCTCAAAGATTTCCTGAATCACTCAATATAATCCAAGTGTAATTTACTTTAGGATATGTTAAGGAAATGTTATTAACTACTCAGGGTATTATATCTGAGCATGTCTTCAATCATGTTCCTATCTTATTTTATATGATTAGAATAAAAGTGTTATTATGATCTATCCAGGAGATGGAGGAAAATGCATGAATTTTTCATAAATATTTTAAGTCCAATTTTAATGCATATCAATGTGAATATACTTTTCCTGGCATTGAGGGATGTTCAGCTCCTTGCTTTGCAACACTTCTGAGATAGCAGCCAGGACAGCTGAGGTTTTGACTATCTATTGAAAAAAATGATTTAGGAATATATGCTCAATTAGTTTCTTTATTGTGATAAAATGAGAAACTATACTCCTTTTATTTTAATATTAGAAATTTTCATAACATGAAACTCTCACATATATATATTTGGTTTTTTTTAAGAAGACAGGATTTCTGTGTGTAGCTCTGGCTGTCCTGGAACTCACTCTGTAGACCAGGCTGGCCTCAAACTCACAGAGATCCACCTGCCTCTGCCTCCCAAGTGCTGGGATTAAAGGCATGTGCCACCACTGCCCAGTGAGTTTCTTATATTTATATAATGAATTTTAGTCATTTTAAAATACTTTCCTCCCCATCTGTCATACCCTTGCTCTCTTGATGGAACTCTTCTTAATAAGTCTCCCTCCCACTGGCTCCAAGGCTCAAGGAGCATCATGGAAGAGAGGGCAAAAACAATGTAAGAGTTGGATATTGGGGAGTTAAAATGATATCCTTGGCCCATAGAATAGCTAATACTCACATTGTGATTATTCACAAAAGATTATACTTGAAGAAGCATTCCCAAGCTATTGAGATAGCTCAATGAGTATAAGCCCTGGCAGTGCAGGCTTGAGGACCTGAGTTGTATCCCTGGGACTCATATAAAGGTAGAAAGAGAGAGTTGCCTCCCAAAAGTTATCCTCTGATCTCCACATGCATGCTGGCATGCTGTTCACATACACGCACACATGCATTCAAGCAGCACATGCACACACACACATGCATACACACAAAATAAAGAAAAACTTTAAAGTATGGTTGTATTTTTCATTTATTGGTCTTGTTTTCTGATTATAAATGCAATTGGAAATCAGAATTACCTTACTCTGCCCTATATGAAGGATACAAGTGTTAATGAGAGTTACTGGAAAGAAGCTGTGTCTGCAAAGACTTGTTGATTAATAAAATTTCAGTGATGCAGAGATTGGAGTGTTGCAGGTCTAGAGCCTGACTACAATTTATTTGGGGATGTTCTTAGCTCCTTAAATACTCATTCCTTGCCATTGTGCCAGAGCTAACATCCTTTACTAACAGATAAAGCCTTGAGAATCAACTAACAAACTCAAGGTCCACCAATGTAAAAGCTGAAAACCTCTGAGAGCATCTAAGCCCACAGCAGAGTTCTCCGCATCTATAATTATCAAGGTATGTGAGGAGTCTCTTGAATTATTCCTTTCTTGGTTGCAATAATATACAAAGTTCCTGAAACATGGTATGTGTGGAAGCTTAAGTCTGTGCTCTCAGCCATAATAACTCATTTTTGGGTACAGAACAAACTACCTTCCAGTTCAAGGTGAGAGTGGTGTTTTTACACTAACACAAGTCAGTAAAAATTCAGTTGGCAACAAACTAAATTAGACAGGTGATGGGGGAAGCCCTTCTGTGTATATGTTTGTCCTATTGGTTGATAAATAAAGCACTTTTGGCCAATAGGGAAGCAAGATAGGTGGGACTAGGAGTTGAGGAAGATTCTGGGAAACTTAGTAAAGAGTAGAGGGTCACCATGTGATCCCGGGGAAAGGACACATCAGGATGGCATCCTTGGAAAGATAAGTACTTATAGAAATATATATATTAGTAGTCATGGGTTAATACTTAAGACAGAACTAGCCAGTGAGAAGCCTTGGGCATTGGCTGACAGCATTGTAACTAATAGAGTCTCTGCATTATTTGGGGTTGTCGCAGCTCTGGGATCAGACTGGCAGGAAGAATCCTGTAACAGACAGGCAAGATAGTGACTGCACTGATTTGAAGGGTAAGAAGGAAGTGAGAGTGAATCAGAGACACAACAACAAAGGGATTAATAAATGGCTAGGAAGAATGGACCTGGGTACCAGGAGGGAGTTACAAGTTTAGAAGAATGGAGACTCTTAGAGTAAAAGAGAGGAAAACCTAATCTCAGGAAATTAAGAGCTTGATGAATATATATTTCTCTGCATTAATTCATTCATGTAGCAAACATATTAATAGGTATGACACGGGAAAAATAAGAAATCCTTTGTTCCATTAAGGTAACATTCACCAATGGAGATTAGGCACATAGTCAGGCCCTGTGCTATTAGCAATAGTCTTTAATCTCTTTTTAAATACCTCTTTTGAAAAGCTTGCTTATTGCATAGAGGAAAATACCAAAATAGTGAACTATATAACAAAGAAATTCTGAAATGGAAGATAGCTCTGGATTTAGGCAAAGTGGTTTCTTGGACAATGAAGGAACAATATTGAAATGAATTCTGAAAATTCTCCAAAATTTTCCAATTGGATTGAATCCTGTCAGGAAGTAACTTGCTTAGTTAGTGATACAGTGTTTACTGGCTTGTCCTTCTTTCCTAATTTCACATCCATTTCACATCAATTGGAACTACAAAGTGAACCTCCCAAATTAACATGAGTACCTGGGTTATTGTTGAAAATTCAAGATAGAGACTGCTTAGTAGAAATATTAAACAAAAGTAAGTGAACAGATATTCTTACTCATTATAATATTTAACATAATTACTATTCTCAAGTAGTGATTAACTGCATCACTATGTATTCAAACCAGTTGCATTTCTCTAACGTTTTTTCTGTATGTCCACCAAAAGTAAAAACATATTCTTGAAAATATTTTTAGGATTTGTGGTGAAGGTGAGAGGTTCCTTCTTGACTCAAACAAATAAATACCTAGTGTTGTACTTTCTAGAACTCTAGAGTTGTACCTCATAAAGACATAAATGTTCTTATAGGATTAATGAAGAGTTAGCAAACTTTGTTATTTGCTAAGTAGTAAACTATTTTCTCATAAATTTAAGAACACAAGTCTAAGAAACTCATCGAAGAATTTCTGAAATTAAATATTTTTATTGGGTTTACATGTTCAAATTTTCAAAAGTTATATAATAAAAGCTGAAATAAAATGGGATGAGTTTTGACTTCAAGGACCATAATTTATTATATTCTTCTTTGAGGTAGGATTAATTGTATTGTAGGCATTGGTGGTATAAATTTCAAACATCTTAAACTCAGTTTAAACCCTCCAATAGTTTATAATTTTCTCTTGATTGGTTTCATTAAAATACCCGTTGCTGTGTGTAAATTATTTGACATAACATTAACATGTAAAATCATAGTCCTTTTCCATACTCATTTGTTACCAGGAAATTCTGAAGGCATCCTTATAGGAGAACAAAACCTGAAAAGAAAATGTATTAGAACTAGTCTAAAATTGTGGTCTTTTAATGTATTACAGTCATGGTCTGATGCTGCAATGATAAAAGTCACACTTACTGAAAGTAAAAGTAAGTATTTATTGTAGAAATTACCCACAAGAGATAAACAAGTAACCCAGATGTGCGAGTAGTTTTCACCACCGAACTGGAAGCCGGAAAGCTGGAAAAGAGAACGAGACTTCCGCTATTCAGTCTTTTATACCTTCCTCCGTAATGCCCCTTGCCATGCCCAAAAGTGGGCCTGGCTAGTGATATAGTTCACAGCCTATGTCCGAATAGGACTTTAGTCATGCCTAAAGTGGGTGTGGTTACCGGTGCAGTAAACTGCCCTTTTATTACCTCATCTGTATGTGCCTCTAATAAGTCACATGGTTAATGGCAGAGCACTGTTTCCTCCTACAATGGTCTTTTCATGTATTAGTACCACTATTAATAAATCATCTTTATTTTCTATGAATCCAACTCCTTGAATCATTTTCAGAAATTAAGAGCCAAGATATGTGAAACTAGGACATTTCTGAGATTATGAGAAAATATATATTTTAAAACTACTAATTTACTGATGAGCACACTCACAGACATTAACAGATATTGTTTTGTAATCAAATTTATGTACATTTTCTGCATATCTTTTCATTCATTAGATGCCAATTCATGATTTATTCTTAATGCACTCTTTAAAACCTACAAAGATAATTTGTTCTCTCATAGAATCAACTTAAAAATAATTATAATCAAAGATTATGTAAGAATGCACATTTTGAGATTGGAAACTTGTATAGGAGACAAAATAAAGATCCCAACTCAGATGGTGTAAAAATAGAAGTTGTTGTCTACTGACATTTGTATTGTGTTTTGTTTTCTAATTACATTGTTAGTTCTCGTTTGCCTGGTCATGACAGCAGCTGAAAGCCTAGGTTAGGTACTGGCAAATTGAATGCATATTTTCTTCTTAATTGAGTATGTCTGTACTCACATGCTTCATCCTATTTTCAGGAAGGGCCCAAAACTGATTTGTGGATTGTATTTCATCAAAAACTTTCAGTTCTGAAAGGAATCATTTACTGCTTGTCATTAGGGTATTTATTGACTGAGGAAATGTTTTTCTCTTCCACTTATCAAGCCATCAGTATTTGGAATTCAGGTCATCTCTGATACTCTTCTCTCTGTATTAAACAGTGAAATACATATGCTAAGGCTTGATAGCTACAGAGAAGTGGAGGCAGCCACACAGCTGCTCAGTGCTCTAAATGCAAACTTTTAAAAGCAAAATCCCTCCAAAAAACATTTTACTCAATTCTATTTTCAGATCTGTTCTTTCCTGATTTCAAGACATCTCCCCACATGTCAATTTTGTTCTCTTATATCATCAAGGCTGAATACATTTTCCATTTGTGTTCTTATATTTTAATGTCCCTTATAGTCATTTTGTTTCATTACATTTTATATCCAATGTATACTACTAAGCTTGTCCACTAAAAGTATAAAATTTTTTCATATTAAAATTTTTGACTATGGTGGTACATTTATACCTAATTGATTCAACACATAGATGTAACTGGATGTTTTCTGTCCTGCCCAGTACCCCTGGATTAGTTTCTCTCCCACCCACCAGTCTTTACAGCTGCTTATTAAATAATCATTCTGAGGCTTAGTATTAATTATAATCGTCTGTTCAATGGCTCCGGCATATTATTGAGTAACTCTCACAATTGAATTAACACATTTCTATTATTCTGTATTTTACCATGAGATTCATGGCTTGTTACCTCCCATCTTGCTTCCCCGGTGGCTACACACCGTCTCTCTGACTCCACCTTCTTCCTCTCTGCATCTTTATTTGGATTTCCCAACTGACTCTATTCTCCCTGGTCATTGGCCAAATCATTTGCAGCATACAGAAGGACATCCCACATCACATAGATATTTTCTATTTTCCTCAATATAATTAAACCAATGAAGTGTATCAAGCATGACCCTTCATGAAAATCTGGAAGATATCATCAACCATTATCAAAATTTTATCAGGAAACCCTTGGGTAATCCGAGATCCTTCAGTTGTGTATATGAAAGTAAGCTCTCATGCTCCAAAATTATACATTTAGAAGATTTACACAATTAGTGAAGGGCATTTGCTGAATAAGTAATAGGTGATGCTATGAGATTATACATAGGCAAAACATGAAAACTGACAACACAAACTGACAAGCCAACATGGAGGGAGAAAATTGTCCCATCCCTGGATGAAAAGCTGCAGACAATTGATTGTTGCTGAGAGGAGAATCAGGGTTCTCCAAGGATGAGCTGCCTGATAGGATAGACAATCCAAAAAGGTCAGTCCTGAGTACATGCATATAAGCAACACTAAATGAACTCATATATAATCATATATAGATGCATGCAACAATAATCATTAAAGAATAAAAAGACATTAATTTGAGAAGTTGGTGGAGATTCATGGGGAAGTGGAAAGGGAAAATGATGTAAATATTACATTTACATATGAAAATCTCAACAAATTTTAAAGTTTATGCATAGGTGTAAGCCTTATTCAAAGAATTGTATGTAATGCTTCTATATTTTGGTTATTATGAAAAATGCTGTAACTGCTTTCAATTCCTTTAGATACACACACACTGATTTCTAGATAAATGCTTTAGATGAATTCTGTTGTAACATCATGTCAGACAAAGAATGTAGCTAATAATAATAATGTTCTGTATATTTCAAAATAGCTATGCAACAGGATTTTAATTGTCTTCCCCATAAAAAATGATAGTGGTTGAAGTGACATACATGTTAATTATAATTAGACTTATTGGATCATCCCAAAATTTATGAGTGTATTGAGACATCATATAGTACTCCATAAGTAAATATAAGTATTATTTGTAAAATATGCACATTAAGAAATTAAGACTCAAAAATATGAGTAATGAATTTACATACAGCAGTGTGAAATGTTGCTTCACATAGCGGAGGGTTTTAAGCTGCAAGTAGTCATTTAAAAACTAGTATTTAGTGTTTGCATATGCCATAAAAGAATATCTGTAATTACATGAAAAGAACAACAAGATACTTTTTCTAATAAAATATATATCTGTGTGGGACTTTATTTCCATCATTTAGTTTATCAACAACAATATGTTGATTCATAATAAATGAAAATACAAATATAAGAATTCAATTGTTTAAGTCAAAAAAAGAAAAAGGAAGTATAAATAATGTCACTGTCATCACTACTGTTTTTACTTTGGAAAACAGTTATTTTTCACACAATGTGATATTTTAACACATAATGGATTATTATCATAATTAAAATAGTAAACCCAAAATTCATCAGAATTAGTTTCTGTATAACAAGGGTAATAAGATACATGATTCACACATACTCTCCTTAAGACCTTGAGTAGTTTTAGAGAGTTTAAAGGTACCCAGAAACAATGAAAACCTTAAGTTGCTGCTCTTACACAGGTAAATAACTAGTAAAAGATGTTATGTAGTCTCTTAGAATTACTACTTTATTAAATAAAAATCACTGTGCCAGGGTAGGCTACCACCCATAAGTTATTAATCAGAGAGGCTCCAGAAGCAGCCCCCTACAACAATCCAGATTATTGACACTGCTGCTGATTGACCACCAGAAGTAGACAATAAGATGCTATTCCTAAAGATGCCACATGGCTTGGTCACAGACATAGAAAAGTCAAGCTGGAACTGGGCAAGAAGCTTCTTCCCTACTGCCTGGTTTTCATAGTGATAAAAGTTGCTATCCAGGCTTCAGGCAGAGAAATATCATCAATAGTCTTAATGAGGCTGTGGACCCTGCATACAATGCTACTGAAGTCACTCCAGATAAACTCACTGGTGCAATAGTGGCAATTCTGTTCCTTGAGTAATCACCAGCTTCCTAATTGGATTTGATGTCTACTCCTGAGAAGGTCATTCCGAACTGGTTATGTAATCAGGTCATCTGATTAGGCTCTGGAAGTCAAAGGTTCTTGTGGCAATGATAATCCTGTTTTGAAAAATGACCATGATATGTCCATTCAATTGCTTTCTAAATGATTGTGTTTATGTACCTAGGTTAGTGATGCTGTACACTTGACCTGAGAAGCTTCCTTTGACAGTTATCAGTAATGACTGCAGAGACTCATCAATGGTCATGGAACTGAAAATAAATGACTGTTGAATGCCAGACATAAAAGGAACATCTGCATCAACCACTACAAGGCTCAGGAAATACCACAAAAGAGGCAATACCAATAATGCCTGAGATGAAGGAAGGTGAGGAAGTGATGGGAAACGCTTCCTTCTGGGCATGAGGTCTACTGCACTCAAACTCAGAGAAGCTGTGATTATTGCAAATCACCACAAGACTTAGCCCATCAACTTTCTCTCTTGGATGGTGGAGGGTCTTATGAGGTCTCACCCTTTCCTGAGTGTCTATATGCAGGTAATGGTTGACAAAGTGAGGGAAAGATGTTTTCTTCAGTCCTGTAGGTATAAGGCTCCCATGCTTCTGTATGCAAACTCTTATCCATGTTTCCTTAAATAACCCCAATGAAACTCATTGGGTCACAAAATAAGATATGCTAGCTGGAAAGAGGAGAAGAACTAATGGAAATTAGAGATTGACCAGAGAGGGTAACAGGAGCAAATATGATCAGAATACACTATATACATGTATGAAAATGTCATAAAGGAACTCAGAAGTATGTATAATTAATATAGTTTAATGAATTTTTAAAAATTATTTGTAAGATATCCACAATTTTAGCTGTCGTGAGCAATGTAAAATATTCTTATTTCTCCATGCCTTCATTGGTGTTTGATGGATGAAAACTGGTATCTAATTACTTTACTTTTTCTTTCCCTGACTATGAAGAACCTCAAAAGGGTTTTTAAACAAGGTTATAAAGCACAGTCTAAGTTTTAATGACCCAGTTAGCTATTTGAATGTCCTACACAGGCTATTTGGCTTCTCAAAGTATACACGATCCTCCTTCTACCATTTTCAAATGCCGAAGCTCAGCACAATATTTCCAAAATGTGCAGTAATAAAGAATTTCAGGTGACAGCAGGGAGATGAACTTGTAAATGTGCTTTGGTCTGATTGGATTATGCAGAATCCTGTTTTCCCTGAGCAGCCAGATACTGTAATATTAGCTACATATGTCACTCAATGATGCTTTAGTTTCTCTATGAGAACTAAGGTCATACCATACTGTTAGAGAAAGCAATGTGTAGTTTAAAATGGCATAGACTATGGAGACTGGAATCCTGCTTCTAGGTTCATTCCTTAAAAAAAAAAAAGCATAGACTGTGGGGTTTGGAATCCTGCTTCTAGGTCCGTCCGTTCATTAACTCTTGAAAGCAAATACTAAGAAAAACAAAGCAATCAATTTGCAATTTAATGTTGTTTAAATGGGTTGAATACATTTTAGAAAAGACAATAATAATAATTTTAGAATAAAATGATAAATTAAAAGTAAAATGTTTAAGAAAGACATCTTCTAACTTTTAAAGGTGAAAGGAACTGGACACATATTCAGTGGTTTAAAGCACACACTCTTATTGAAGATTATCTGCATTTGGTTCCCAGTACCCAAGGAAGGTGAACACAACCACCTATAAATCAGCTTTAAGGGACTGAAAGCCTCTGATCCCACTGGGCACCAGCATTCAAATGTCTATGCCCACACACAGATACAAAGACACACTTGGGGGGTACACACAGACAGAAAGACACACACACATAATTAAAATGTTTTAATTAAAGATAATTTACAATATGAAAACATAAGGGAATTTAGAAATTTAAAAGGATGTTAAAAAACAGATAAAAGGTGAAATTCAGTATCTTGTAAATGTCATAATCATAAAATTTGTCGAAAATGATTTATGGAAAATTAAAAGATAAGCAAACATGATGGTTAATTTCATTTGTCAATGTGGACCTAGGACTAATTAAGAGGCCTACCTCTGAATACGACTGTGAGAGTAATTCTAGGAAGGAATGATTGGGGAGGGCACACACACACACACACACACACACACACACACACACACACAGAAAATTCACAAAATTCCTTCCACTTGCAGCTCAGTTATAATGAGATCCCAGGAAACATCAGTTCTCCTTCACTCCTGAAAGGGGTGTATATCCATTGTGTTGTTGCCACAGATATTTGATGCTAGTTTCTTCAGCCTTCCAAAAATTAGCTGAGGCCAGCAGCTCTCTCAGAACTCTCCTGGCCTTCAGTGCAGATTGGCATCTCTGCGATATTTAGCCTGATACAATGAGAAGCTACCATGTTATCAACCTGTGCAATGTACACATAACTGCTATGAACTAACTAGATCATCATAAGACAAGCTGCTAAATGCCCTTTAAATGAGTATTCATACTATTGTTCAGTTTCTCTTGAGAACCTTAATATACAATAAGTTAGTAAAAAAATTCTTAAAAACTAAGTATACATTATAAACAAAAATCTGATATTAAAATATAAACACTGTATTTATTTTTGTGAATTTTAATATCAAAAATAAGAAAATTGGCTGAGCAGTGATGGCACACACCTTTAATCCCAGCACTTGGGAGGTAGAGGCAGGCACATCTGTGACTTTGAGGTCAGTCTGGTAAGCAGTAATGAGTTCCAGAACAGCTGAGGCTATATAGATAAACCCTGTCCTGGAGAGAGAGAGACAGAGAGAGGTGGGGGATTTTATCAATAAATGAACTCACATGACATGAATGTGGGATATATGTATATCTTATATAATATAACATTTGAAGATGATTGTTTCTTTATGAACATTTCAAACTAACTTAAAGAATTGTCTGAATTGGAGAGATGTTAAGGAAGTAAGACCTTACTTCTTTTAACATAACCCTACCAATGCCCCTGAACATTCCAGCTTACTATACTGGTCATGAGAAATGATCCTACCTATATCTGTTCATTACCAGGTATCATGATGACCAAGACTTTCAAGACTGATCAGCTGCTCACACTCCCAAATGCTGAAATATTTAACATAAAGTCATGTAAGTAACCATAGAAATGTTGACAAAGAACCTTGCCTTTTATTCTCATTACCCTTACCTGCTCCTAAACACAGAATGTTGTTGGAATTAACCAAACTCAAATTTCTAGCCACTTCCAAGATTCATGCACTTAGATCTGTTAAGTTCACCTACAACAGTGTCACAGCCTTTCCATGGATCATGCAGCATGTACAGGAGATGAAGAGGCAAATTCAACATAAAAATGAAAGCTGACTTTTTATTTGAACTCAACCAGTATGCTATCACAGTTCCATGTCTATAAATGAATATAGAGCTGGCAAGATGGCTCAACATGCAAGGGCATTTGGTACCAAGCTTGAAAACCTCAGCTGATATCTAGGATCCACATTATAGAAAGACAGAAATGACTACTGCAAGTTGTCCTCTGACTTCAATACACACACACACACACACACACACACACACACACACACACAAATAAGTAGATAAATAAATACCTATTTTAAAATATTTAATGATATATTTTTCTACTTTATAATTGTGTACATGAGATTTGATTCCACAGATATGAAATAATGCTTGAAATATTTAAAAAACCAAAATGCTGGAAATTTGTTAATTATGTAAAAGTTGAAATTAACAAAATATCATCTTAAAACAATTATATTTTATATTTTCCATTGAACACAAGAAAATAACCAATAACTGTCATAGGAGTTCATTTAGATTTTTAATTATCAAAAAAAAGTAGAATCATAATTGCAGTGGCCAAAGTGTAGAAAGTGCTCTATTTTATAACTATTTAAAATGCTAATTCTCCACAAATAAGATTAACAAAATTCTGTGGTGAGATCATAGACATCCCATCTGTATCCCATAGCCAAGTTTTTCTCCTTCTGTTTCTGTGGGTCTTTGGTTTTGTTAACCCATGGAGAAGCACCCTGCAATGCAGAAGATGAGGATTTAACTGATTAAGCCCTGTCAAAGACTGTGTATCTGCATGCTCCAATTATGTCAATAGCCACTGGATCTAACAGCTCAGAATATCATTAAGTCTTATCTTGTCTCTTGATTTTCCAGTAACAACCCAGACTTCAAGAAGCAGTCATTTGTGTGACTGACTGACTATTGCATCACACATACACACACTCTCAAAGAAGCATAAGGGGTGGAGGAGGAATACCTTTAAAACTCTTTATTGGAGCCTCAAGAATATTATTTAGAAATGTAGTCGGTACTATAAAGGTACAGTTTGTGCTGTCTTAAATCAGTATTTAAACATGAAATGAGGTTGCAGATTGTATGCATCAATAAATTCACATTTAAAGTAACTGCAATAGGAATTAATGATGGCAGCTGAGAACCTGCGAAATCTATTCCACAACAAAAATTTTGATCCAAGATGAATTTAACCCATATTAATATTGCCTTTAAATGTAATTTAAGTGCCCAAAGAAATGACAAAGGACAGAAATGAAATGAAATAAGTGGGAGTCCATGGCACTGAAGAAAAATGTTGCTAATCCACCAGAAGGAGAAGTACTTTCTGTACAGAAAGAGCCATCACATGGCATATACCATAGGGCTGCATAAGCAAAGAGAAGCTTAAGAATATTAACTAAAAATGCTCAAGAATCAATCTCTGATACAACAATCTGAGCTATTGACACCATGGGTGGTCGGTAGAAGCTAATGTGAAGCTTGTTAGGTTGCAGTGTTTTCCAGTAATTTATGCACACTAAATATAAATGCTAAATAAACTATAGCATTTTTCCTAACTTGAGTGTGGAGCATGGACTATGTAAGATAGAAAGGGGATAGTGTTCTATTTAAATTTGTGTCACACCATCAGATAAAGATAAAATCATAGTTAGCAGTGTATAGTAATAAAATCCCCAGCATCGCATTTATAACTACCTCATAGTTCCCATTGATGTTTACACGGTTACATGGTTCCCTAAATGTTTACACACACTGTCACATTTAGATTCCTTTCAATAAAATGCTAAAAGTAGAAATAGGATTGTGTGAGTTGAGAAGTCAGGGTTTAAATGGACCTGGCAAACCCTCAAACTGAAGACTCTTCTGCAGCAGTCTATGCTAATCTGTGAAATGCCTGTGGTCTAGGAGTGGAAACTTACTGTCAATCAGAACTTGCCACACACATGATGAATCCTGCTCAAAATGAAGGGTTCACATCCCTTCACACTTATTATTAAGAAAAATAAAGGCAATTCTAAGTTTCAGAGAAACCTTACTATGTATCAGTACAAACCTGAGAACACCCCAAATGTCAAGATTTTCACAAAAATCCTTGAAGAAGCTTCAATCAATATATAGATAGTTAGTATACACAAAAATAAACAAAATCGATACCCTGCAATCAAACCATAAACTAATCTTTTAAATAAGCTATGAGGTCTCAACTCCACATAAAGAACTGCAGGCAACTCAAGACTGCTGAGAGTGGGGAAAATTGTCTTCTCCAGAGAAGAGCACACCAATCGGTTATCCAATACCAAACTGATCCCTAAAACAAAACAGGGGTCTTCTGCAAGAAGGGCCTTTAAAATTGTTTATTTGAGCCTCAAAAATATTATTTAGAAATGTGGTTGGTACTATAATGTGCAGTTTGTGCTGTTTTAAATCAGTATTTAAACATGAGATGAGGTTGCAGAGTGTATGCATCAATGAATTCACATTCAAAGTAACTGCAATAGGAATTAATGATGGCAGCTGAGAACCTGAGAATTCTATCCCACATCTAAAATTTTGATATAAGATGAATTTAACCCATATTAATATTGCCTTTAAATGTAATATAACAAAGGTATCATATATTTGTAACTAAGGAGACTGCATAGGGACACTATATTTTCCAATTGATTTTTACATAAACCTACAATTCTTCTAAAATTTAGTTCATTTAGAGTTAGAAAGCTGGCTTAACAGTTAAGAGTACTTAATGCTCTTGCAGCAGACCTAGGTTCAATTCCCAGAACTCACTGGTGGCTCACAGCCTTCTCTAGCTTTACTTCCAGGGGATCTGGTATTCTCTTCTAGCTTCCATAGGAACTAGGTACACACACAGTGTACATACAAGCAGGCAAAACACTCATATACATAAAAATAAATCTTTAAAATACAACTGGTTCACTTTAAAAGTGTATAGTGCTATATAAAACAACTCATTCATTTTTAATGTATATAGTGCTATATAAAACTAAGAAAATAGGTCTTTAAAGAAATTTGAAATTATTGTCAGTAATGAGAAAATAATAACTAAATATCAAAAAATAGATTTACTTTATCATCCCCAGAATTTCAATTTTTGTTAGTAGCAATAAAACATTTTAATAGTTCTACTAAAGTACAACTTGCAAAGCATAACATTCACCTAGCTGAAGTTCTTGCTTGATTACTTTAAGAAAATGTATAGTTCTGTAGTAACTACTACAATCTCATGTTTAAAATATGTCCCTAAACCCACAAACAGTCCTTAATGACACATTGCAGTCATTTCCAGACCTCACACTGGTGCTAAGTGACAAGTGACCCACTTATCCTTTTGTATATTTATAACTTCTAGATATTTCCTCTGGGTAGAATCAAGAAATGTATTCTGTTTGGGTTTTTGCTGCTGATATGGTGTTTTTGGACTTTCATTCAATTATATGTTTATGTGCACATATATATATATATATGTGTGTGTGTATATATGTGTGTGTGTGTGTGTGTGTGTGTGTGATGGTTATTCCTTCTTTCTGCTGAATGATGTTCCATGTTACAAATAAGAGTAATGTTTTTACTACTCACTAGTTGGTGAAGTTGAGGCATTCTCTTAAAAGTTAGTGTATGCACTGGTAATTCAGTAATTCTCTATGTGAGCACTGGTATTTCTGTTCTGTTGAACAAATAAATAGCAGTGTATTTTCTGGACTTTGTGGTAAAAATATGTATTTCCAGGGACCTGGATGTCTTACAAGGAAACAAAAACAAGAAGTTAAGAAAAACAGGAGCTTACAAGGAAACAAAAAAATAAGTTAAGAAAAACAAAGCTTGGAATCTAGTCACATAATGTATGCAGGAAGAGGAGAAAAGTGTGATGATTTTATATTACACTTTTATGTCCATCAGAATCATTCATGATTTTGAAAACAACAACAACCACTGTTGAGTATTTGGAATCTATTTATTTAATTTAGAAACAATCTTATTTTATGTATCAATCACAGTTACCTCTCCCTCCCATCCTTCCATACCCCCATTGACCTCCCCATCCCACCCTTCCATCCACTCCCCAAGGAGGGTGAGGCCTTCCATGGGGATTCAGCAAAGTCTGTCATATCATTTGGGGGAGGAAGAATCATGGTAAATACACAGATAGGTCTGCTACTTAACTACGGGCAGTCTGTGCACCAGGCATTTCTAAACGGACACGATAGTCACATAAATCTCGTTACCAACATGAAAGCTACATGTCCACAGCATGGATTTCTGCTTCTCAGATGAGACCAGATCTAGCTACTGCTGACTCTAATGACTCTAATGACAAGTCTCAGAATTCAAGGCTAAATCAAGTGAGCTAGACATTCATTCTATCATTACTCAAAGAGGCTCCCTCCACTGACTGATTAGTTAACATTTGAGGTCCCTTCCTTGGAAAGACCAGGTTTTTGTAAGGATGAGTTAACCTAAAGCATGGTATGAACACTCTCCTTATGTTTTCTGCTTCCCTTTCTATTATCATTCACAGGAATTTCTCACTAAAAATTCTTACATATCTAATTTCATTTGGAGGACCCAAATTATCATGCAAAGGGGCATGATGCATTCACTCTTTTATTCTCAGCACTTCTGAGGTTGTCAGGTCTCTTATTTTATCCTTAACAGATTGGGGCCACAGTACTTAGTTTATACATATTTGATGGCAGCATCTGTTACTGTGGAAAGGTTTATTGTTAAGTGTAATCGTGTCTACAATGATAATTAAATACTTCTAAATCCAAATGCCAGTTTATAGAAAGTTATGTGGCTTTAAGTATATCTCAAATAATATAAACTCTAAATACATTGTATGTTTTTCTTTCCTTCTTTAAGTCTGCAGATGTGTTATATGTGTGTATAATGTGCATGTGTATATGTGTGTATGGTGTGTATGTGGTGTATGCATTTGCGCGTTAGGGAGCTTACCCATGTGTGTACTTATGAAGAACAAAGGCCTGGAAAGAGTGGTCACTCTCGTTACCTTATTTTTTGAGACAAGGTCTTTCTTGGAACCTGGAATTTGCTATTAGATCTAGACTGGCTGGCTAGAAAGACCCTGGGATCCACTGGTCTTTGTCACTTCTTCCCAAGCCAAGTCGTAGAATCACAGGCATACATATGCTATGCCCAGCTCTTACATAGGTGCTAAGGATCCAACCTCAGGATATCATGTTTATGTAGCAGTAACTTTACCTGCTGGGCCATCTCCCCAATCCCAACAATTTTGACAACTATATTATTAGGACAGTATGTGTATGAGAATAGATAAGTAAAACTAAAGGTGATCTATATTGAAAATAATATTATATTCTATACAAAAATTGCAAGTGTCCTTATCTGTTGTATCTTTAAATGGATTAAATCTCCTTTCCCATAGACAGCCTGGGGTGATCTGTGAAAATGGTTCACTATTCTCTTGACCTAGAAAACACTACAAAAACCAAACCAACAAAGCTGTTCAAATCTTCATGTTCCCTTTAAGACCAACGCTGACACCATGACCCAGGACAACAAAGGCCACAAACGTGCTACCCAGTATCAGAAAAATGATAATTTAAATAAGCAATGTGCCATTATAATGATAGAATGGTAGAGTTGGTGTATACAGACCAAACAATAAAGGCTGGACACAGTGCTAGTGGCCCAAAAAGAATGCTGAATATTTGCTGTGTGTGCTTAGATATACTTAGAGCAATTCTGAACTAAATGGTCTAGATGTAGATTCTCTAATCCATTGGTTCTCCACCTTCCTAATGTTGCAACACTTTAATACAGTTCCTCGTATTTTAGTGCCCCCAACCATAAAATATATTTCCTTGGTACTTCACAACTGTAATGTTGCTACTGTCATGAATTGTATTATAAATATCTGGCACTCAGGATATCTGGTACACAATCCCAAGTGGGATTGTGACTCACAAGTTGAGAATGGCTGCTCTAGTAACTGAGCATGCCGAGGTAAACAATGCACCCAAGATATACCATCAAGTTCATGGAGTTCATGATCAGATTACTACACATATGACTTTCCTGCCAATGGGAAATGGTTCTCACTGACAGGAAACAAACGGTTCTTAAGCCAGAAGAAAAGAAAACACAGAAGAAATGCAGCTGACTAAATTTATGGCATGAGAACAAATTCAGCATAAATTAAACACAGAGAAAAGAAAATTTTTTCTAGGTACCCACACTAAGAAAGGACAATATGAGGCTGTGCTAAATGTTTTTGTGTGCTTTTCAATGAAAAAAATGTTATTGGTATGTAAAAGAAAATTATCATAGACATAGCATTTCTGTGGGTTTTATCAAGTGCTTTAATAAAAACGTTTGAGAAAGTGGAGCACTAACAAATTTTAACCTTCAACTAAAAATTTACTAACAATGATTTAGAGTTATTGAATGTGTTAGTCTGCACCATTACACAATAATACAAACTGATGGTGTAAACTGTCGAATTTCATCCAGTTCTCTGGAAAACCTATGAAGAGATCCACTCCATGCTCACTCAGATTGCCAGAAGAACTTGCTTCTCTGTGATTGTAAAACTAAGGTCCCTGCTATATGTGTCCCTGGGTCATTTTTCAGCTCATAGAAGCTGAGCAGAAAAAAAAGGTGCTAGCTAACTTCCTCCCTTATGAAGGCTCCCTCATGACTTGGAGACAGGTTTTCTTCATGGCAGAGAGAGGAAGGTACTTCTGTTGTCTCCCTTACAATGTTATAGATCTCTGCCTCTACGAGCCAGCTTCGCAACTCCAACACAGCCATGCTAGGAACAGACCAGTAATTCTCAACCTTCCTTGTTGCCCTTAAAAGGGCTCAGATGTGAGGCCCAGTGCAACCTCCTGAGCCTGGCTAGAATTTGGCAACCTGTCTTTGGCTTGTGACCTCCACATGAGAGTGACTCAGCAAGGCCTGATGTAAGACTGCCCTCTGCCTAGCTAACTGCCAGCTTGATGGAATATTATTGGCCCTTACTCCTCACATCACCTTACCCTATCCTAAGAGTTCCATCCCCTACCTCAACCCTACATAAGTTCCTGCCTGTTGCAATAAAACGAGATACTGCTTCCACAGGTCTCCCATCTCAGTGTGTTTCTCCCCAGTAACTAGGAGTGGAGAAGTCTGAGTCATTGACACTCATCATCCTGCTCAGTCCCAAGGGACTAACCAGCTGAATTGGTTCTCCCTCAGCTCTACCTGCTAGAGAACTCCCATGCACTTCCCATGACTCCCAACCATAAAATTAATTTCGTTGACCTTCATAACCGTAATTTCTTACTGTTTTGAATCAGAATGCAATATCTATGAAAGAGTTGCTGGACCCCCACCCAAAGGGATCATGACCCACAGGTTGAGAACCACTGTTCTAGATGTTTTTGGTATACGGTAATTCTATTTATTTATATAGAAATAGTTTTGTGAAACTATCTAAAGCAGAAGTTCTCCATCTTTTGGTCTCTAGCCCTTTGGGGGTCAAATGACCCTTTCATTGGTTATTTATCAGATGACCATCAGAAAACACAGATATTAACATTACAATTCATCACAGTAGCAAAATTACAGTTATGAAGTGGCAATGAAAATAATTTTACGGTTGAGGCGGTCACCACAACATGAGGAACAGCATTAACGGGTCCCAGCATTAGGAAGGTTGAGAAGCACTTAAAAGGGAAAAAGAAGAATCATGGGAAAGGCTGGAGAACATATTCCTAGCTATGCTTCACTGCCTCTGTTGCAGAAATCCAATTTTACATTTGTAAATTTGGCCCCTAGTTCAGTTGTTAAAGGCTAGGCTCACCACCAAAAACCTCAGAAATATGTCTCTCTCTCTCTCTCTCTCTCTCTCTCTCTCTCTCTCTCTCTCTCTCTCTCTTCCTCCCTCTTTCTCTCCCCCCTCCATCCCTCCCTCCCTGCCTCCTCCTTTCCTCTCCCCATCTTCTCATCTTACTACTTTCTACCCTCAGTGCACATTTTTAAATTTTTCTTCAAAAACATATGGAGAGTGGAAAATAGGAAAATATATACATAAAAGCATATGTAAATGCTATTGATGAAATTATAATTCTTAAAGAAATTCCCAGTTTATTAAAGAAAATGTTGACATCTAATGTTTTACACGGATAAGACATATTTTATTTTCTTCTCAAAAATGTGCAATTATGAAATATTCCTTTACACTGTATGAATATATGTCACTGTGACTGGTTTAATAAAGAAGTTGACTGGCCAATAGCTGGACAGGACAAGGTTAGGTGGAAGATTCGAACTGAGAATGCTGGGCAGAAAATGGGCAGAGTCAGGAGTTGCCCTGCCAGCAGGACACAATGGGGGTCAAGCCCACAGGAACCCGGAATGATGGGACAAGAGACAAGAGAAGTTGACAGCAATAAAACATGGCTGATCAAACTGCATTTAATGAGCATTTTGTACAGGCTTAAATAGGGGAAATGAGGTAGGGGGATGTGGCAGAGGAATGCAGGACAGTGAGGGAGGGATCGGGCTGAGAAGCTTCATTGGTCATGTACCAAGGAGTGTTTTTCATCACTTACTGAGGGGTGTTGATAGTCGCAGACCACCACTGAGGCTGAGAAGCAGGAATGTAGATGGAGATAATCGATAATTGAGGTGCCTGTGTGGTAGAGGACACTGAGTGAGTAGCTAAATAACCTAATTGTAGGGAGGAGGGCTAAGTAACCTAACTGTTTTATTCATTAGGAAGCTGGGGAGGGGATGGATTATTCTTTAAAAAGACTGACAATATTTACAAGAGGTTCTAAATAACAGAGGCAGAGAAAAGCAAGACAACATGCCATACTGAGATAAGGTACTAAGCCATGTAGCAAAGCATAGACAAGAAAAATAGGTTAATTTACATGTACGAGTTAGCTGGTAACAAGCCTGACCTGTTGATCAGCCATTTATAGTTAATATTAAGCCTCTGTGTAATTACTTGCGAGTGGCTTATGGAACATAAATTTCTGCCTACATGAAATAAGACATGTCCCTGCACTTATTTTATAACTAGTCTGAAAGCAATCATGGAGGGAGTTTTTGGTTGCTACCTACCAAATTATGATAGCCTTAAACAACATCCATTTGTCCTCCCACAATTTGAGGGTTAGGAAGTTAGACATGGGGTGGTTGAATTCTCAGCTCAGTGTCTCACCAGCTAAAGAGAGAATGGAATCTAGGCTCTGTGCATCTCTGAAGCTAGAGAATCACTCATGCTGGCACAGTGCTGGCAGAAGTTCTTCACTGTGGTTGTATAACTGAGGTGCCTATTCGGTGCTAGGGATGGACACAAAATGTCCCTGCTCACTGAAGTGTCCCTTGAGTCCTGGCCAGATAGCCTTTTCTATCTTGGCAACAGACAACACCATTATAACCTGTCCTCTGTGTGCCATGAATAGCTCTAAAATTCCCTTTCTGAGGAGAAAATGAATCTGTTTTAAAGGATTCATGTGGCTATAGTATACATATTCAGATAGCCTTGATATCCTTGTTAGTTGGGCCACAGCATGTATCCTAATCAGAGGAGCGAACCTCATCACATTTAGTCTTTGGGATGTACTACCAGACTCAACCCAAAATGGCCTATCACAATAGAACCTTGCCTATCACAATCACCAAAACAGTTTTTTAAAAACTAACAACAATTAAAGCCTAAGGGCCTGCCTTATTTTTCGAGTCCTTTAACACGAGTCACCTTTTTTTATTTGCTTATTTTTTATTATGCACCCCCAGATTTTAAAACATTAAAAGTATGTGTAGGACTAAGCTATATAGTCATTTCAATTGTTCATCTTTAATTTTTCCTGCTGTTATTTGACTACAAACAAGTAACATAAAATAACTTGCATTTTAAAGATTAAGTCAATGGTGTGACTGTGTGAGAGCTACATACCATTCTTCATTGTGGATCAATTTTTTCTACTCTCTCCCAAAGAAACACAGGCGTCAGTGACTTTAAGAAAAGCCTCTTTTTTTTCTGTATATCCTTGCACGGCATGTATTTTTGAAACATATACAAATGTTAATTCTAAATTATATACACATTTCCTATACACATTAGCATCAATAGATATAAAGATAATACCCCATACTGCCTTTTTGCTTAAGAATGTTACATAAGACACTTTAGCAAACTCACTTCTTGCCTTCAAACTATTGCTCTCACACTTCCCACTCTCAACCCTGAGTCATATTCATTTTTATACTAATCTTTTAACTGCAAAGTAATTTATCTGAACTGATATTCAGGTACTTAGCGTGAAATCGTAGTTTTACATTTTTTTGAAAGCTCTGCAGATGATCTTACACATATTCGAGACTTTAAAGCTTTACATAACAGGGTACTCTGCATTTTACTTTAATTTGTGTTCTCCATTCTAATAACACACTGGAATTTCATACTGTTCATGGCTGTAATAGAACTGCAGTTCTCAAGTAAGAGGAAAGTCCTAGTTCCCATGGTAATCATCAAGAAGATAGAGCAATGAGGATGTTAGTGACGCACGCCTTTAATCCCAGCACATGGGAGGCAGAGTCAGGCTGACCTCTGTGAGTTCGAGGCCAGCCTGGTCTACCAAACCAAGGGAGTTCAAGGACAGGCTCCAAAACAATACAGAGAAACTCTGTCTCAAAAAAAAAAAAAAGAAGAAGAAAAAGAAAAAGATAGAGCAATGAAATTAATGCTGACTAAATGACCTCCCCAGGCATCTTCCCAGAGTTGGATTAGCGGTGTGTCCACTGGCACCTTGCTTCCAAAGCCAACTAGTGTAGCCAGTTCAGATCACAGTAGCAAGTGTGCTGAAGATGGTAAGGCTTTTTTGAAGACTGTTTAAGACAATCTCACAGTATCTGATCCTTCTCATCTTGTACACAACTCAGGAAACACACACACAAAGGTGAAGCTAGACGGAGTCATTAAAATCCTTTATTTGGAAGCAGAAGTTTAGGCTGCAGATGCTGCCTGGCTGGCTGTAAGCACAGTGAGGTGCAAAGATTGGTATTTTCATCCAGATAGCAGCTGTAGAGCACTGTGGGGCATGCTTCTATTTACATAAAGATTAGTTTAGTTATTCTAGAAACCTTGGCAGGGGTAACACAGGAGTAAGAAATTCAAGAAACTCATGCCAATGAAGGAGAAAGATTCTTTAAGTATCAGGTAAAAAGGTAAATGGGAGACAAATCAAATTTCTAGAGCTTGTGAGATTTGACTTAAAACGTTGCGTGGGACATGGTCTTTATAAGAATGCACAGTCTGAGGAGAGGGGGTCCAGACTGTTTAGACTGAGAAATAACAGTATTATTCTCAGTGTGGCTCCACAGAAACTAAGCTTATGTTGTATAAAAGGAATATTTGGAATGTGAAAGCTGAGCAGTGTTGGTGTTTTGAAATTTTCCCCTGCTTAATAAGGAATGAATTCCCTTTAATGCCTTTCACTCTGTAATCCCAATAACTTGCTAAAATATTACCAAAATTTTCTCATTTATGAAGTGCCACAGCACCTAGTGTAAAAAACATCTCTGGCAGCATTGCGGTTTTATGAAGCATCAATGAATACTTTTTTTGCTGTGCTCTGCCCAGCATTTCTGCTGAGAGTAACACATCTGCATTTCAGGTCCAAAGAAACGCAAAGAAAGTGATCAACATGCTGGCAGGGAATGACCATGTTAAAAGGAAACTATTCTCCCAAAACTGAGCCAGCCAAATCCTTTATAAGAAAAGTTGTACCGGGTATAAACAGCATCCAGAACAGAGCTTAGAACACGAATCCAGAATATCTGTGGCAAACAAAGACAGCCTGACCTCTTCTGAGGCGTGCCCTTTTCTGAATCATAAAGATTTGATCTAAGAAGCCACACACGAGAGAGATGCTAGCTTTATGATAGAGAAAAGGGTGTGTGCCCTTTAAAAATGGCTCCTTCCTCAGAAGAGTTCATTTTAGAAATGCGACCTGAAAGAAATTGAGAGGCAGAGAGGAACTGGGTACATGAAGAGGATGTGCAGGACATGAACTGCCACCACTCTAGAGGAAGCGGGACCGTAGAGAATGAAGTCAATAAATAAGGTGGACTAAAGTCTTACATGATAGCCAACTTTATTCAGAGCCGAGGGCAATTTACACTCTGGGAGTTAAGCAAGGTCATATGAGTAGAGTTTTCATGAGGTCAAGCTGTGTAAAATCACAAAGACAAGCCTCGTGTGACAAAACCATGTTTTTCCATAGAGGTATAAAAAGCAAAATTTAAACATTTAATTGAAAATTCACAGGGAGCAATAACAAGTAATCTGAAGTAAACTCATTCCTAGACACTACATCTTTGAGGAGCATGAAAACACATTTCAAGAACAATTCTGTGTTTTGAAGAAACTGAGGTCATAAGACTCTTGTCTTACTTTCTTGGCATATTCTCCCAAGAACTCAGAATCTCCTCAGAAGACTTCAGTACTGGACTGTGCTCCAACATGTACCATAAGAAGTTACTCAGTATACTTCCATGTGATGGTAGAAAAAAAAATGAATTACAGGTAAGGCACAACTCCTACTTTAATTTATTTTTTGTCTTCTTTTGAGACTGTGGTTATACCATTTCCCCCTTCCCTTTTCACTCTCCAAACTTTTTGTGGATGCTTTTTCATTAATTGTTGCATGACTTCTAAAACCTAACTGGGATCAGTGAGATGGTCCTTCAGGCAAAGACACTCGCTGCCAAGCTTGAGGACCTGAGTTTGATGGCAGGACCTTAATAGTGAGAGAAGAAACATGATTCCTACAAGTTGTCCTCTGACTTCCATACATGCTCCATGGCAAGAGCACACACACAAATAAATAAGAAAAAAGGGCAAAATTTCAGGAAGCAATCACAAAATAAGATAAAGGTCTAAAGATTAATGCCCATACAGAGCCTTTCCTGGCAATCTACCCTGGATGCCATCCAGACACACTTACTGGATTTCATTTGGTGTCTGCTTATACTCCCTAGACATTCCATCCTACACCAACATTGAAGGATTTCCACATGTATCTTGAAGTCATCAGCTCTGTCTTGTTTGCTTTGTGAGTTTTGTTGAATTGTATGATTTGATTGTACATTTATTCCCCCAAATAGCAAAGTAAATGCTATTTCCCTAAAGTTTTTCTTAATATATTCACCTTTCCCACTAAATTTGTGCCTTTAGAAAATGTGTCAAAATAATTTTACTTAATATCTCAAGCATCTATTAAATAAAAAAATTTTAAAGCAATGATGCATCTTTCAAATTTCAAAGCTCTTTCTGTCAAATGGGTAATACCATCCAACACTAATAGTCCAAAGGAATGCCTGGTTTACACAGGCATCTTTCTATGACTCTGTGTTGGCCATTTTTCTAGAGAAGTAAGCATAGAGAAACCATCCTTAAGAATGATTATCACAGACGACTGCCCAGGTTTAGACAGGGCAAGAAAAACACAAACTCATGTGGCTCCAGGTCTCATGAAAGGCCTTAAGTGGTTAAGAGCCATTACATACAGGAAACAAAGAAAATACATGACCTAAAAGTCTAAATAAATACTTCCTGGATGGACATTGGTCACACTGACCTAAGCAGACTCTTGAAACACAATGTTTTCTTCCCTGTATCTCAGACAACTTAGCCTTGTGTCACCGTGACCCAACCAGTATCCCTTGATACAGCCACTATTGCTTTAAGGAAGTAAGAAAGAAAACATGAGGGTACACCTGTACCACTGGCCCCAAAATAAAATGTACCCTACATTTGAAAGGGAAGCGTAAGTTTTTTAAATGTGCTGTAATACATGGAATGTTGCCATATTAATTAAATACCCTTAAGTCACTGCCAGCTCTGAAAAGTAATGTCATGTCTGTCAAGTCACTCAGACCCTCACAGCACTCTGCCCCCACTTGTGACCTCTCCTTCATTTCCTAAACTGCCATCTGTTTCTTCTTTCCCATTATACAGAGGTTCTCTTTCTTAGTTCAGCCTTAATAACTCAGTACACTGGTTTTAGTTTCAACTTGTCTTTCTTACTCCAGTCCCTTCCTGTGTCTTATGTACCAGTGCTGCTGATCTCTTTCTGACTCTTGGGCTGGATTACTTTCTACTATATACATCTGTTTGTGTTTACCCATAATGGCTTCAAATGAATCTAGATTGACAAATGAAGTTTGTTGTGTAGTAATTCAACTGATCAACTTATTCTTAATGTCCATATGCTGTCTCTGTTCAGGATGCAATGAAGTCTCCATGAGGAAAAAAAAAAAACTATCTTATCCATAAACATTAGGCCAAATGTCACAGGATCGATTTTTTGTTCAAAGTGAGAATAATCAAATTAATCTCTCTCTCTCTCTCTATCTCTCTCTCTATCTCTGACTCTCTCTTGCTCTCACTCTCCCCTCTCACCAAACATTCTCACAAAAAGCTTACATTTCTCATCTCTAGACCATGATTACTGAAATAGTTATGTTACCATAGTTAAATATATTATTAAGAATTTGCTATTTTTTCTTTTTTATTTAAATTAGAAACAAGCTTACTTCAAATGTCAATCCCAGCTCCCCCTCCCTCCCCTCATCCCCTGTCCCCCAACAGCCACCCCCAACCCTTCCCAATCCCCACTCCTATCCCCAGGGAGGATGAGGCCCTCCATGGGTGATCTCCAGAGTCTGTCATTTCATCCAGGGCAGGGTCTAGGCCCTCCCTCTAGAGTCCAGGCTGAGAGAGCATCCTTCATTGTGGGATGGGCACCCAAAGTCCATTTGTATGCCAGTGATAAATACTGATCTACTACCCAAAGCCCCATAGATTGCTGAGGCCTCCTCACTGATACCCACATTCAAGGGGTCTGGATCTGTCCCATGCTCTCCTCCCAGCCATCAGTCCAGGGTACAAGAACTCCCCCTTGTTCAGGTAAACTGTTTCTATGGGTTAAACCAGCCCAGTCTTGACCCCTTTGCTCATCAGTCCTCCCTTTCTGTCACTGGATTCCAGGAGTTCAGTTCAGAGTTTAGCTGTCTGGCTTTGCTTCCAGCAGTCACTGGAAGGTTCTTTATCCCAGGCTCTCTGGCAGTGGGATTGTAGAATTCACTATTATTACAAAACCAGTGTCACAATGATAATCAGCTGGTGGAAACTTCATGATGAGATTTTGTCATCTGACCACTATAGGACCATCTTCTGGAAAGTAAAACTTTCCTGTTGGTTAAAAGGCATGATAACTTGAGAAGGAAAGATCAGTTTTATTCATCGAGTAAGTCTTCCCAGTATTCTAAACTTCAAATAGGATGAAACACATAACTCTAGATTTTTAATATTCTCTTGACATTTGCATCTCAAAGTGAAGAATAAGCACCATCTCAGAATTTATTAGAAATAAAGACTCTCAACTCCGGCCAGGGATGCAGATGGACTAACCATAGATCTTTCATTCTCCTTTCTTTTGTACAAATCCAGTCACCCAAACTCACCCCTGGCTCTGCAGCAGAGCTGCTGTGGTCTTGACCCCCTCCCGCCAGCTCCAGTGGAACACAAAGATCTCCCCTCCAACCTTCTTTCCCCCTACTCATCCCATTGTTTCATTCCCAACTCCAACATTCATTCCCGAGGAATCCATAGGCCACTCCTGCCAGGGAGGCTGGTAGTTTAACTACAGGTCTTCATCTCTCCCTCATCCCCTCTTAACCTAATCCCCTCTTCTCACCCCTAACTCCATAGCAGACCATCTGCTGGGGCCTTCCACTACTTTCTGCCCCCCAACCCATGTAATCATACATGTCTTCTCCTCCAACCTTCCTTACCACTCATCCTGTTACCCCAGTTCCCAAATCCAACAGGCATTTTCTGGGAAGCCACCATCCAAGTCTGCCAGAGAAGTGAGTAGGCCAGAAAAGAGTATAGGCAGTTTTCAGCCCTTTATCCTCCCTTCTGTCCTCCAAATACAATCTCCCAATGTCATGTATCATCCCCAACTCTGAAGCAGACTATGTCTTGTGGCTTCTTTTCACTCTTGTCCTCAATTCCCATGGAATTCTAGCAATCCTGGAGGAACACCCTGCTTTCCTCCTTCTTATGGATCCTCTCTAGAACCCCCCACTCCTAGCCCATCCTTATCCCTAAATGTAAGCTCCCAATACACAAAAACACATTTACCAGAACCCCCTAGTGACCACACCTGGCAATATCCCAGAATTCTCTACTAGGCAACACACAACCACTATACTCTCCTAAGAACCAGTGAGGGCAATAGAAACCAAGTAACAAAACAACTACCTAGGAAAGACAGGACAAGAGATCAGCACCTAGAATTTCAAACATCCTAAACCCTCCAGACACCCCCATGAAAACACCATCAATAACATCCAGGATAGTATGTCTCCACTAGAACCCATAAACCACACCACAACAAGCCCTGATAATTGAAACACAGCTGAAGCAGGAGACAAAAACCTTAAGAGTACAATAGAGGCCATTAAAGAAGAAATGAATAAATCCCTTAAAGAAATCTATGAAAACACAAACAGTAGAAGGGAATAAATGAAGCAGTTCAAGACCTCAAAGTGAGAAATGAATCAATAAAGAAAAGCCATACTGATGGACATCTGGAAATGAAAAATTTAGGAACTTGACAAGAAGCTCAAAGGCAAGCCTCCCCAGCAAAATACAGGAACTAGAAGACAGAACCTCAGACACACACACACACACACACACACACACACACACACACACATATTTATATATGGATTTGGGAACTGGGGTAACAGGATGAGTGGTAAGGAAGGTTGGAGGAGAAGATATGTATGATCACAGGAGTTGGGGGGGCAGAAAGGAGTGGAAGGCTCCAGCAGGGTATAAAGATTTCATTAGACCCTTGCTATCAGATCAGCTGTCCCAAGAAAAAGACAGCAAAAAGAGGCCATGCCTCAAGTTTCTCTCTTTCCCTTTCCATCATCCTGGAGCCATGCACAAAGTGGTGTGGCCACTGTTATAGATTCACTGGCAATACCACTACAGAAGATAGAATAGAAGTAGTGGACACCTCGAGCAAAGAAAATGTTAAATCTAAAAGACTCATGTCACATAACATCCATGAAATTCAGATGTGAAAAGAGCAAATTTAAGAATAATCTAATAGTAGAGAAAGGAGAAGAAACCCAGGTTGAAGGCACATAAAATATCTTCAACAAAATGATAGAATAAAATTTCCCTAACCTAAATAAAGAGGTGCCTATCAAGTTACAAGACACTTACAGAACACCAGATAGACAGGACTAGAAAAAGACATTCTGTTTGGAACATAATTATCAAGAAAGTAAGCATTCAGAGCCAAGAAAGAAAATTAACAGAAACCAGGGGAAAGTAACATGTAATAAAAACCTATTAGAATAACACCTGACTTTTCAAGATGTTAGATCCAGAAGGACCTGGACACATGTTCTGCAAACTCTAAGAGACCACAGATGCCAACCAAGAATCCTGTACCTGACAAATATTCCCTCACAGTAGATGGAGAAAATAAGATGATGAAACCAAATTTAAGCAATATTGATCTATAAATCCAGCGCTATAAAAGGTGCTAAAGTAAAACACCAACTTATTGACAGTAACCGGGGTAACCACATCCAGGAAATATAAGAATAAATAGTCACAGACCAGCAAATCAAAACAGGGACACACATGCCCATGTGTGTGCATATGCACGCATGCACACACACACACACACACACACACACACACAAAGACACAGACTAGCAAAATGGATGCAAAAGCAGAATACATCCTTCTACTGCATCTAATAAACACACATTAACATCAGGGATAGATATAAACTCATGGTAAAAGAACAGAAAAAAATATTCCAAACAAATGGACCTAAGAAACAAACTGGAGTAGCCATTTTAACATGTGACAAACCAAACTTCAAACCCAAACTAATAAGAAGAGTTACAGAAAGACACTACATACTCACCAAAGGAAATATCCTTCAAGAGGACAATGCAATTATAAACACCTATGTAGCAGACATAAGTGCATCAGGTTCATAAGAAACACTACTACAGCTTAAACCACATATTGACCCCCACACAGTGATAGTAGGAGACTTCAATATTCCACTCTTGCCAACAGATGGATCATCTAAACTAAAACCTATATTAAACTTAGAGAGATGGGAGGAGGGTGAGAGAGAGATGCTGGAGCTTACTGAAGTTATAAACCAAATGGACTGAACAGATATTTACAAAGCATTCCACCCAAACACAAGAGTATAGCTTCTTCTAAGCTCCTCATAGAACTTTGATCCAATTGACCACACACTCAGATATACAGCAAGTCTCAACAGATACAAGAAAACTGAAACAATACTCTGTACCCTCTCTAACCATTAGAGACTAAAACTGGATATCAAGAACAGCAGGAAGCCTATGAACTTATGGAAATTGAATGACTCACTACAGATAGTAACAATGGGCTGCCAAACAAAAAACAATATACCAATTTAATGCAATCCTGATTAAAATTCCAACCCAAATTTTCACAGATTTTTCAAAGACTGTCTCCAGTTTTATATGGAAACACAAAACCCAGCATAGCTAATGAACCATAAAAGAACTGTATGGGAATTCCCGGACCGCCTGCCTCTGAGCCCTGCCACTGAGGCTTCCATGCCAGTGGAGGCTGCAGGAGCCAAGGTACCATAGTTTCCTGCTCCACCCACAGAACTAGGACTAGACTGGCTGCTGGTGTTTGGGGACTGCCACAGCGGCTTCCATACCAGAGGCAGGAGCAAACTCACCCCATCACCCTAGTCTCCTGCTCCATCCACGTGACTAAAACTATGAGGGCCTGTCTCCAGGCCACACTCCTGTACCTGGGGTCTACCACTGGGGCTCCCATCCATCCCAGTGGGATACAAAGCACCCCAGCATCCTAGCCCATTTCTCCACCCATGAGACCAGGAAGTGGAGAGCTACCAGAACAGTGGACTTGCCTACACCCACCACAAGCGAACCCTGGTCCCACACCCATCAAGAGAGGAAGAGGAACCCTCTGGAACCCACTGCAAGAACGAATGGGAAGGAGACAATATAAAAACACAAGGAGCAACAGACAAACCAATATGACAATGCCAGAGTCGAGAGAACCTACACCAACAAGACTGGAACACCCCAACACAAATGAACCAAAAGAGAATGACATTAAAAACAACTTCATGAAAATGATAGAAGCCCTCAAAGAGGATATGAGAAAAATCCCTTAAAGAGATGGAAGAAAAAACAACCCAAAAAATGCAAGAAATGGAGCAAAAGACAAAACAAGAAACAATTCAAACAAATCTGAAATAGAAAAAAATTAAAAAACCACAGTCTGAAGGAATGCTGGAAATAGAAAACCTGGGAAAATGGTCAGGTACTACAGATGCAAGTATAACCAACAGAATATAAAAGATAGAAGAAAGAATCTCAGGTGTTAAAGATACACTAGGAAAATTAGATTCATCGACCAAAGAAATTTTTAAGTCCAACAAATTCCTCACACAAAATATCCAGGAATTATGGGTCACCGTGAAAAGACCAAACTTAAGAATAATAGATATAGAAGAAGGTGAAGAAACCCACCTCAAAGGGCCAGAAAACATATTCAACGAAATAAAAAAAGAAAACTTTCCCAACATAAAGAAAGACATGCCAATGAAGGTGCAAGAAGCTTATAGAACACCAAAAAGAGTGGACCCAAAAAAAAATCTCCTCGACACATAATAAACAAGACCCCAAACATACAGAATAAAGGAATAATGTTAAGAGCATTTAGGGAAGAAGTCCAAGTGACATATAAAGGCAAACCTGACTTCTCCATGGAAACTATGAAATCCAGAAGGTCCTCCACAGATATTCTAGAAACATTAAGAGGCCATGGATGCCAGCCAAGACTGCTATACCCAGCAAAGCTTTCAATTAATATAGATGGAGAAAACAAGATATTTCATGACAAAACCAGATTTAAACAATACATTTCCACTAACCCAGCCCTACAGAAAACTCTGGAAAGAAAACTCCAACCCAAGGAAGTTAACTACACCCATAAAAACATAGGCAATAGATAATACCACTTTACCAACAGACAAAAGAAAAAGTGGTGAAAATCCACATAAAATTTCACCAACAAGAACCATTCAAAGACAAGCAAGAATGAGCTATCAATGGTCATTCATTTCCCTCAGTATTAATGGTCTTAACTTGCCCATAACAAGACACAGGTTAACGGAATGGATTCGAAGACAGAATCCATCCTTCTACTGCATAAAAGAAACACACCTCAGCTTCAAAGACAGACATTATTTCAGAGTTAAGGTTTGGGAAAAGATTTTCCAATCAATTGGACCCAAGAAACAAGCGGGTAGAGCAATCCTAATATCTAACAAACAAGACTTAATACTAAAATCAATCAAAAGACATGAAGAAAGTCATTTTATACTTATCACAGGAGAAATTAACCAAGATGAAGTCTCAGTTCTGAACATCTATGTCTCAAATACAAGGCCATCCACGTACATAAAAGAAACATTACTAAAACTCAAAGCACATATAAAACCTCACACACTTGTAGTGGGAGACTTCAACACCCCACTTTCTCCACTAGACAGGACCACAAGACAGAAACTTAACAAGGATATGAATGACCTAATAGAAGTTATAACCCAATGGGTAAAACAGACATCTATAGAACACTCCATCCAAACACAAAAGAATATATCTTCTTCTCAGCTCCACATGGAACCTTCTCAAAAAATCGACCACATACTTGGCAACATAGCAAACCTCAACAGATACAAAAAAATTGGAATAACTGCATGTATCTTATCAGATGATCATGCCTTAAAGTTAGAATTCAACAATAATACAAATTGCAGAAACCGTGCAAACTCATGGAAATTGAATGACACACAATTGCACCACTCCTGGGTCAAAGAAGAAATAAAAAAAGAAATTAGAGACTTCATAGGATTCATTGAGAATGAAGACACAACATACCCAAACTTATGGGACACTTTGAAAGCAGTGCAAAGAGGAAAGTTCATAGCACTAAGTGCCCACATGAAGAAACTGGAGAATACTCACACTAGAGAATTAACAGCATAACTGAAAGCTTTAGAACAAAAGGAAGCAAACTTACCCCAGAAGAGTAGACGCCAAGAAATAATTAAACTAAGGGCTGATATCAATAAAGCATAAACTAGGAAAACAATATAAAGAATCAATGCAACGAAGAGTTGGTTCTTTGAGAAAATCAACATGATAGACAAACCTTTATCCAAATTTACCAAACGGCAGAATATGAACATGCAAATTAACAAAATCAGAAATGAAAAGGGAGACATTAAAACAGACAGTGAGGAAATCCAGAGAATCATCAGGTCATATTTTGAAAAGCTGTACTCCACAAAATTTGAAAATTTAAAAGAAATGGGCAATTTTCTGGATAAATATCACTTACCAAAATTAAATCAAGAACAAATAAGCAATTTAAATAGTCCTATAAAACCTAAGGAAATAGAAGCAGTCATCGAAAGTCTCCCAGGGTGAGATGCCTTCAGGCAGAAATTTACCAGAAATTCAAAGAACAGCTTATACCAGTTCTCATCAAAGTATTCCATACAATAGAAGCAGAAGGGTCTTTGCCAAACTCTTTTTAGGAGGCTTCAATAACATTGATACCCAAGCCACACAAAGACACAACTAAGAAAGAGAGCTTCAGATCAATATCCCTCATAAACATTGATGCAAAAATACTCATTAAAATACTGGAAAATCATATCCAAGAACACATCAGAAAGATCATCCACCATGATGAAGTAGGTTTCATCCCAAGGATGAAGGGATGGTTCAACACATGAAAATCAATCAATGTAATCCACCATATAAACAAACTGAGAAACAAAAATCACATGATCATCTCACTAGATGCAGAAAAAGCCTTTGATAAAATCCAACACCCTTTCATGATAAAGGTCTTGGAGAGATCTGGAATAACAGAAACATAAACATCGTAAAAGCTATGTACAGCAAAGCAACAGCCAACATCAAACTGAATGGAGAGAAACTCAGGCAATTTCTCTAAGATCAGGTACAAAGCAAGATTGTCCCCTCTCCCCATACCTCTTCAATATTGTACTGTAAGTTCTAGCTAGAGCAATACAACAACAAAAGGAGATCAAGGGGATACAAATTGGAAAGGAAGAGGTCCAACTTTCACTATTTGCAGATGATTTGACAGTTTACATAAGTGACCCAAAAAACTCTACCAGGGAACTCTTACAGGTGATTAACACCTTCGGCTAAGTGGCAGGATACAAGATCAACTCAAGAAAATCAGTAGCCCTACTATATATAGTCGATAAAAGAACCGAGAAAGAAATCAGAGAAACATCACCCTTTGCAATTGCCACAAACAACATAAAATACCTGGGGATAATGCTAACCAAACAAGTGAAAGACCTGTATCGAAAGAATTTTGAGTCTTTAAAGAAAGAAATTAAAGAAGACACCAGGGAATGGAAAGATCTCCCATGTACTTGGATAGATAGGATCAATGTAGTAAAAATGGCAATCTTGCCAAAAGCAATCTACAGACTCAATGCAATTCCCATCAAAATCCCAGAACAATTCTTCACAGACCTTGAAAGAAAAAGTCTCAACGTTATATAGAAAAACAAAAAAACCAGGATAGCCAAGACAACCCTGCTCAACAAAGCAACATCTGGAGGCATCATCATCCCTGACTTCAAGCTCTATTATAGAGCTATAGTCCTGAAAACAGCTTGGTATTCGCACAAAAATAGACAGGTAGATCTATGGAATCGAATTGAAAACCCAGAGATTAATCCACAAACCTATGAAAGCCATATTTTCAACAAAGCTAAAATTACACAACGGAAAAAAAGATAGCATCTTGAACAAATGGTGCTGGCATAACTGGATATTGGCATGTAGAAGACTGCAGATAGATCCTTGTCTATCACCATGCACAAAACTTAGGTCCAAATGGATCAAAGACCTCATCATAAATCCAGCCCCACTGAACCTCTTAGAAAGTGGGAGGTACCCTTGAACGAATTGGTACAGGAGACTGCTTCCTGAACATAACACCGGTAGCCCAAGCACTGAGATCGACAATTAATAAATGGGACCTCCTGAAACTGAGAAGCTTCTGTAAGGCAAAGGACACAGTCAGCAAGACAAAAAGGCACCCCACAATTTTGGGAAAGATATTCACTAACCCCACATCTGACAAAATTTACAAAGAACCCAAGAAGCAAGTCTCCAAAACACCAAAGGATCCAATTAAAAATGGGAGGACTGAACAAAATAGAGAATTCTCGATAGAGGAGTATAAAATGGCTGAGAGACACTTGAGAAAGTGCTCAACATCATTAGCCACTAGGGAAATGCAAATCAACCAACTCTGAGATATCATCTTACTCCTGTCAGAATGGTTAAAATCAAAAACACCAATGACAGTTTGTGTTGGAGAGGATGTGGAGAAAGGGGAACACTGCTATCCTGCTGGTGGGAGTACCAACTCCTACAACCACTATGGAAATCAGTATGGAGATTCCTCAGGAAAATGGGACTCAGTCTACCACAAGACCCAGCAATTCCACTCTTAGGCATACACCCAAAAGATGCCCATTCACACAACAAGGATGTCTGTTCCACTATGTTCATAGCAGCATTATATGTAATAGCTAGATCCTGGAAACAACCTACACTGAAGAGTAGATAGAGAAAATGTGGTACATTTACACAATGGAGTACTACTAAGAGGAAAAAAACAAGAGAATCTTGAAATTTGCAGGCAAATGAAAGACACTAGAGGAAACCATGCTGAGTGAGGTAACCCAGACACAAAAAGAGAAACATGGTATGTACTCACTCATATATGGATTTTAGACATGGATCAGGGGAGTGTCAGCCTACAATCCCAGTGGTAGTGAGTCTGGGAAACAGGAAGGTTCCCAAGAGAGATGCATGGTACCCCAGAGAAGTGGAATGAGACAAGATCTCCTGAGCAGATTGGGAACATCGGAGTTGGGGAAAGAGAATCAGGAAAAAGAGAGGGGAATAAGAGGAGGGGTGAAGAAAGCATGGGGAGCAGGAAGGTTGAGTCAAGGTAAGAATAGAGGAGAGCAGGATGAGAGATACCATAATAGATCAAGTCATTATAGGCTTGAGGAGAGAGCTGACACTAGTGAAAACTCCAGAGATCTACAAGGATAACACCAACTGGCAAACTAAGCAATAGTGGAGAAACTACATTAATAACCTCTCCTTGATGATAGGGTTGATGATTACCCTATATGCTATCCTAGAACCTTCATCCAGTGACTGATGGAAGCAGAGACAGATACCCACAGCTAAACACTGAACTGAACTCCTGGAACCCAGTGACAGAGATGGAGGAGTGATGAGCAAAGTGGTCAAGACCTTGCTGGTGAAACCCACAAAGACAGCTGACCAGATAAGGGGGAGCTCTTGAACCCCAGACTGATCGCTGAGAGGCCAACAGGGGACTGATCCAGACTCCATGAATGTAGTTTCAGTGTGGAGGCCACAGAAATCACTGGGGCCTTGGGTAGTATATAAGTGTTTACCATGGTATATGAATGATCTTTGGGAGCCCATTCTAAATAGAGGGATGCTTTCTGAGCCTGAACACATAGGGAAGAGCCTAGGTCCTGCCCTGAATGAAATGACAGACTCTGGAGATCCCTCCAAGGAGGGCCTCACCTTCCCCAGGGAATGATGTGAGGATTGGGTAGGGGGTTGGGGGGTCAGGTGGAGGGACAAGAGAGAAGGGGTGGGAGAGGGAGCTGCAATTGACATGTGAAGCATTCATGTTTCTAATTTAAATAAAAACATATATTGAGAAAAGATAAGAACTCTATGGGATATCACCATCCCCAACTTCAAGTTGTATTACAGATATATAGTAATAAAAATCTACATTGTTTTGGCCAAAAAACAAACAACAAAAAGACATATTGATCAATAGTACCAAATTGAAGACCCAAACATAAATCCACACAGCTCTAGACACCTAGTTTTTTATTTTTAAAAAAAGGCAGAAATACTCTTTGCAA
Source organism: Mesocricetus auratus (assembly GCF_017639785.1). Lineage (NCBI taxonomy): Eukaryota > Metazoa > Chordata > Mammalia > Rodentia > Cricetidae > Mesocricetus > Mesocricetus auratus. The sequence continues at coordinate 2,307,874 of NW_024429201.1, forward strand.
AAACAGCATCTTCGACAAATGGTCCCCGTCAAAATGGACAAATACATGCTGAATCCAAACAGATCTATACTTACATCCTGCACAAAACTCAACTCCTATTGACTTTCTCCTATACTCATAGGTCAGTGCCTTGCCCAGCCATCACCATAGAAGTTTCCCCCTGCAGCAGATGTGAACAAATAATGCTAAATGAGAGATTTTGGAGCACTCAGCCCTAAACAGATTGTCTCCATCAAATCCCTTCCCTCAGAGCTCAGGGAACCCAGCAGAAGAAAAAGTAAAAAGAACCTAAGAGACAGGGGGGATGGAGGACACCACAAAAACAAGGACCTCTAAATCAACAAGATGAACAGAAACTGAGGCAGCATGCACAGGGCATACATGGTGTGAGTCAGATGCAGTCCTCGAGATAAAAGGAGCAGTGCTCACATTCCCACATTCCTAACCCTGAAGCTATCTCCAATTGACTACCACTTGCAAATGAAATTTTGTTTCCTTCATGAGAGTCTCACTGGAGAAACAAACTACTCCTAAGGGTAGGCTGCATGCCCAGAAGTAGATGGCCAACAGAAAATGAATTCAACAGAATCTTTAGATGTTTTTGCTTCATAATATTGTGTCAGGAATTTTCCTGCCATCCTAGACCTTTCATCCCGTAGCTGATGGAATCAGAAGCAGACACCCACAAGTAAACACTGAACTGAACTCCTGGAATCTAGTTGCAGAGAGGGAGGAGTGGTGAGCAAAGGGGTCAAGACCAAGCTGGTGAAACACAGAGAAACAGCTGACCCGAACAAGGGGGAGCTCATGGACCCCAGACTGACAGCTGAATATGGATGTCAGTGAGGAGTCCTCGGCAATCTATGGGACCTCTGGTAGCAGATCAGTATTTATCCCTAACATACGAATGGACTTTGCAGCCCATTCCACATAGAGGGCCTAGACACACAGGGGAGGTACTAGGCCCTCCTCCAAATGATATGACAGACTCTGAAGGTCTCCCATGGAAGGTCTTACCCTCCCTGGGGAGCAGAAAGATGGGATAGGGGGTTAGTGGTGGGCAAGGGAGGAGGGGAGGGAGTGGGAACTGGGATTGACATGTAAAACAAGCTTGCTTCTAATGTAAATAAAAATAGGAAAAATTAAAAAATAAAACTAGACTGTTTTAAAATTTAAAAAAAATTTGAAACGGATTTTTATTTTATTTATATTCTTCCTTCTCTCCTTTCACCCACAGGCTCTTTGTGTATATACTATGGCTTACAGTTTAGCTTTTCTTGGGAATCTTGCGTGTGGGAACGAATGGGGCTTTTTCTCTTGTACCTTCTTTTGGGCCTTTTCCTTCTGCTTGCTTTTTTTCTGTTGTTAGTTTTATTTTACCATATTATATTATATTATATTTCATTATTATTCTTTTAAAGCCTGGGTTTTTTTGTAATAAGAGTCAGAAAGGGATGGATCCTGATGGGAGGGAAGATGGGCAGAAACTGGGAAAAGCAGAGAGAGGAAACAATAATCATAATATATTATATGAAGGAAAATGATATTTTCAATAAAAGGAAAAGCAGACAAAAATAACAGAGAAAATCTCTCATTACACCTCGTCTTTCCAAATCAGAATCTTTTATAATCTTTTATAACATTACCAAACAATTTGAATGTAAATACGTATTTAGAAGCACTGGGTGAGATCAAGATACATGCTTCACTAGGTTCGTATGCTCCCTAAACAAAGCAAGTATTCTAGAGTATTCCAAATATCTTAGTTTCTTCCAAAGCCCCTATATCCAGGGATAGTTTTTCTTGTTTTCCTAAACCAAGACCAATATCCACAGATAGCCGCTCGTACAACAATTCTGCCAGAGATGGGAAGGAGTGAGGGGAGAGTGAGGTCATGGAGTCCCTGTCCGAAGGGAGGATGGAAAGTGCACAGCTGTTTTTCAGGCATATTGTGACATGACTGCAGGGGACTGATCACTAGCATGGTGGTTCTTGAAGTTGGGCACAACGGCACACACATTGTAAATTACATTTATAGTCCTTGGAATAGCACAGCAGCACATGGGTTGGAATCAAACAGTACTATATTTAAACTCCCAGATACTTGGCATGCAGCTTTGTATGCTCTCTTTTATGGAGTAAAAGAATACAGTGGATTGAGCCAAACAACAATGGTTAAGAAATGTTACTAGGATATATAGAAAAGTACAGGAAGTTTACTATCAGCATGAAATGAAATCAGTTGTCTCGACTTCATGTTCGTTTGGTCAACTATGATTTACACCCAAAATAATGCATTTAACATAAAAGGCTTTCTTTTCCAAATAAATTTGGAAAACAAAATCAGTCCACAGGGATTTTGTGTGTGAGTGTGTTATATGAGGAGAGGAGTAAAAACTGCTTATGGATACTCAGGTGATATTGGGAGTCAGTGGGATATGCTTGTCTATCTTTCACCTTAGTCCTAGTCCTTTTTATCCAAAAATAACTTATTTACTTTATTACATGTAGCTCATGAAGTGCAAGTATTTCACTTTCATTTAAACATGCCCATCATCGTCATCTAGGAAGCAGGTATTGTTAAGAAATCACTGTGATGATAATCCAAGAATGTTTGGAGTTTCAAATGCTTCCTTGATGAAGATCATCAGGACTCTGTGTCCTCTGTGTACCTGGCCTTCTTTTTGTTCTAGTTTTATGACTGTCTGAATTCCCTTTTTTTCTTTCAGTTTCTGTGTATGCACTGTGTGCACATGTGCATGGTATATACACATATATGCACATATGTGCGTAAAGGCACACATTTATGCTCCTTGTATATGAAGGACAGAGATGCTCTAACTCTGAAAACTTCATTTCTGCCTGAACTACTGAATCTCTCAGAACCCACCAATATGGTTTGGTAGAGTCTGAACCACTAGAGCAGTGACTCTCAACCGGGGGTGGAGCAACCTTTTCACAGGGTTCACCTGAGACCATTGGAAATAGGCGATATTTACATTATAATTCATAACATTAGCAATTACTGTTATAATTACAGGTAGGATGTAGCAATGAAATAATCTTACAGTTGAGGGGTCAACACAACATGGAGAACTGTAGGAAACCGTTGCAGCACTAGGAAGGTTGAGAACCACTGTACTAGAGGAAGAAGAAAAGATCTGTTTTCACTATTTTGTTGCACTAGACTTCCAGCCTGTCTTCTTTGCTTTTGGGTGTTAGTCAAGCAAGTATTCAGCACTCCAGCACTAGCAAATAAACTGCGTTCAGCATTAGTTCTTCCAATTCTCGTATAACCAGCTTCATCGTGTGCTTATCCAGAAGCACCAAAAAATAGTCAGTCTTATCCCTGTCACAGGGGCAAGGCTAAGTATAGGGAGAGATGAGTGAGGCACCCACATTTTAAAACAATCTCCCAAGCCCTATCTCTCAAGGCTGTATGTTCTCATGCTGAGAACGACTTTACTGCAGTAGGCCAGTGCTGAACATTCAATCCTATCTGTGGGTTGACTTTAAAAAGGAAAAATGCTCATTTCTTTCTTTATTGTGCACGTGGATACATGCTTCTGTGCGCATCCCACGGTGACTATGCGGATGACAGAGGACAATATGCAATAGTTGGATCTCCTTCCACCCACATAAAAGGTCAGACATGACTCAGTGCACCTGCAAAACCACAGCTGGGTGAGGAGCATGCAGACACAGGTGAATTGCTTCTCTGCTGTGGCTGCCAACCTAGCCAACATAAACAATGAGCTCCAAGTTCAGTGAGAAGCCCTATCTCAATGGAGCAAAGCATGACAGAGGAGAGCACATAATACTTTCCACTGGCCTCCAGGAATGTGCCCTAGCACATGCAACCATGCATTCACATGTTCAGGCACACATGAACCATACTCACATACAAAAAAGCAAATCTTCACTAGATTCTCATTTGCATAATGGAGAATATCAGTAAGTGTCTACTCAAAGATGACTTTAGGAGAAAAATAATATGAAGGTATGGCATTTAAGTATTCAAAGAGAGATGAACTTACATTTAATAAATGCATGTATGAAAAATACACATTCCACAGTGTTTTGTGTCCCTATTCAAATTTTTAGTTACTAGCAAGATGGATATCATAGATCTAAAACATTAAAAACATTTGCAGCTAAATATTGTAACTTTTCAGTGATGAGCCCTGAAAATAAGCCAAATAGTAGAAATGTATGCATGTGAAGAAAATAAATATGCCAATCAAACTGCTGAGCATTCACAAGTGTCTGTTTAAAGGACAATATATTAAGCAGACAAAAGGAAAGCTTTAGCAATTACTTAATCGGTTACATGATTTGCACCGAAACATCACCATGAAGCTGAAGAACACACTGGCAGTATGCACCTGCTTTCACTCTCACACATTGTGTGGGGGAGTTAAAACAGTTTGCTTTTGGACGGTAATTGGAGAAAAAAAGTCGAAGTGCATAAATAAGCATCGCTTGGCGTGTGCTTTGAAGTACATAATAATTAATAGGTAAGTGACAACATCCGTAACTCGTGTTCTCCAGAGGGTTTTAATCGGATGATTGCTTAACTAGTTCAATGTATCTGAAAGTGTTTCTTGAACATTTCATTCTTGTAGAAGCTTATTCCAGGCATGAGGATGCTACATACAAAAATTAACAAAGATTTCACTCTGAGAGATTTTAAAGACAAGGCTGCACTTTCCTTTCAGATACATAAGGGTGGTTTGATAGAAGATTATTTTTAAATGTTTGCAGAGTAAGCTTATATCTAAGATTCTAAAACAAGCACAAATGGCAATGAAAAAATACTTAGAATTAGTGTGGATTCACATTATGTTCTACCCTATAGCATTCAATGTCCTTCAATTTACCAAACTATCACAAACACTATGAGTTTGGATGCATATCCCTCTGCATAACTTATTACTTCTGGAAAGTATATTAAGTTCTGCTACAAAATAATTTCCCCACATACCATGTTACCCTTGGAAAGAGTCTTACTCATGACACCATTTACCTATTTATATATTACCCATCTCAATTGGTAGAAATCCATGAAATTTTAGGTAGTGGCTGAATCCCACATTATTGATGTCAGTATCAGGCATGGTATTAGTCCCAACTTCATGCTTAACAGATACTTATTTAAGTTGAGTGAGTGAATAAATATGTTACCAAACTCCTTAATATATCTATAATATACCATGAAGTCTAAGCAATGGAAACTTTGAAGAAGGTAAAATTTGCCTTCACAAATCTACATTTCTGTTTTGTTTCCTTTCTTCATTCTAATCCACAGGACACCATATCCCATCACCTTCACATTTTTGTTAGAATTTAATGTAGGGTTACACACACACACACACACACACACACACACACACACACACACACACACACACACATATATATATATAATGAAATGGATTACTTTTATGTAAATTAGAAACAAGCTTGTTTTACAGGTCAATCCCATTTCTCTCACCCTAAATTCCTCCCCTGCCCCCCACCGACCCCTATGCCATCCCCTTTCTGCTCCCCACAGATGAAGAGTTCCTTCACAGGGAATCTTCAAACTCTGTCATATCACTTGGAGGAGGGCCTAGGCCCTCCCCCATGTGTCTAGGCTGAGACAGTATCCCTCTATGTGGAACGGGCAACCAAAGTCCATTTGTATAATAGGGATAAATAATGATCCACTACCAGAGGCCCCATAGATTGCCCAGGCCTCCTGACAGCCACGTTCAGGAGGTCTGTATCAGACCTACACTGCTTTCCCAGCTATCAGTTTGGGGTCCATGAGTTCCCCCTTGTTCAGGTCAGCAGTTTCTATGGATTTCTCCAGCCTGGATTAGACTCCTTTGCTCATCACTCCTCCCTGCCTGCAAGTGGATTCCAGGGGTTTGGCTCTGTGTTTAGCTGTGGGTGTCTGCTTCTGCTTCCATCAGCTGCTGGAATAAGGCTCTAGAATGGCATCAATCTCATCATCAGGGAAGGGTATTTAAGGTTGCCTCGCCACTATTTCTTAGACTGTTAGTTGGTGTCATCATTGTATTTCTCTAAACATTTCCCTAGTGTCAGATTTCTCTTTAAACCTATAATGATTCTCTCTATTATGGTGTTTCTTTTCTTGCCATCCTCTATTCTTCCCCTGACTCTATCTTCCTGCTCTTTCATGTCCTCCTCTCCCCAACTGTTCTTCCCTTCTTTTTCTCCTAACTCCAGATCCCTTCCCCCTCCCATGCTCCCAATTATCTCAGAATATCTTGTTACTTTCACCTCCTCCAGGGGACCACGTATGTCTCTCTTAAGGTCCTCGTTGTTTCCTAGCTTCTCTGGCTTCATGGATTGTAGGCTGATAATCCTTTGCTCTATGTCTAAAATCCATATATGAATGACTATGTGCCATGTTTGTCTTTTTGTGACTGGGTTGTCTCACTCAGGATTGTTTCTTCTAGATCCATTTATTTGTCTGCGAATTTCAAGATTCCACTGATTTTTTTTCTGCTGAGTAGTACTCCATTGTGTAAATGTATCACATTTTCTTTATCCAGTTGAGGGGCATCTAGGTTGCTTCCAGGTTCTGGATATTACAAACAGTGCTGCTATGAACATGGTTGAACAGATGTCCTTGTTACATGAATGTGCATCTTTTGGGTAAATGCCTAAGAGTGTAATTGCTGGTAGACTTGATTCCCATTTTCCTGAGGAATCCCCATGCTGATTTCCAAAGAGGCTGTACTAGTTTGCACTCCCACCAGCAGTGGAGGAGTGTTCCCCTTCTCCACATCCTCTCCAGCATAAACTGTCATTGGTGTTCTGAATTTAACCATTCTGACAGGAATAAGATTGTATCTCAGAGTTGCTTTGATTTGCATTTCCCCGATGGCTAAGGATGTTGAGGACTTTCTTATGTGGCATTCAGGCATTTTAGATTCCTGTATTGAGAGTTCTCTATTTAGTTCTGTACCCCATTTTTTAATTGGATTATTCAGTGTTTTAGTGACTAGCTTCTTGAGTTCTTTGCATATTTTGGAAATCAGCCCTCTGTCAGATGTGGAGTTGGTGAATATCTTTTCCCATTCTGCAGACTGACTTTTTGTCTTGTTGACTGTGTCCTTTGCTTACAGAAGTTTCTCAGTTTCAGGAAGTCTCAGTTATTAATTGTCAATCTCAGTGTTCGTGCTACTCGTGTTATGTTCATGACGTGGTCTCCTGTAACAATTCATTCCAGAGTATCACCTAATTTGTTTTCTAAGAGGTTCATTGTGGCTAGATTTATGTTGTGGACTTAAGTTCTGTGCATGGCGATAGATATGGGTCTATCTGCAGTCTTCTACATGCCAGCATCCAGTTATGCCCGCACCATTTGTTGAATATATGTAAAGAGAAGCCTTTTCCTTGCCACTGCTTTGGTTTTATCCCCCTGCCAGTCACCTGGGCTCTGCTGCATTGCAGTCCCCAAATAACACACAAGACGCTGTATTAATTATGAAGCTGTTGGCCTTGCTTGTTTCTTACTGGCTAGTTCTGACTTAAGTATTTATCCCATAATTGTTAATCTAAGTATTTCTCTTACCAGTGAAGTTTCCGGGCTTCTTACCCCTATAGCATTTACATCTTGACTCCCTGTGTTTCTCCTACCCAGAGTCCTCTTGGACTCCTAGTCCCACCTATCTTGCTTCCCTACTGGCCAACAGTGCTTTATTGACATATACACAGGACTTCCCCCATCATCTCCTCTTTTCTGTCTAAACAAAAAGAAAGATCTTAACTTTAACATAGTCAAATTATATATAACAGAACAGTTATCAAGTAAGAACACAGTTACAACATTTTGTCTATCAACATTTAGCAAGTTTAAAGAAAATATCATCCATTCGATCCTTGTGAGTCCAAAGTTCTATATGTAGCTTATCTTTTATCATAACTAAGGAAAGCTACAATTATATCTATCTGTCTTCAACTCCATCAAAGACCACAGAAGGATAATATATAAACACTAGGACTGACAGAGACATCTTACTTTCTGGACAGTCACCTAAAGTTCCTCTGTAACGTTGGGGCATCCATCATCAGCCCATAGGCCACAATGTGTCCAGAAGATTTCTCAGCAAAGCAGGAAATTTCAAACTGTCCATTTGCATTAGCAGTCTGTCATTCATTTTTCTGTGTCCTGCAGAAAGTCTGATAGACTCTTCCATGAAGCAGGAACCCTGAAGGACTATTTGAGTTCAGCAGTCACTTTCCTGTGAGTCGTGAATATCCAGTTTTTATACAGCAACAGTCCTCTGAAGTTCCTTTATTGTACAGGGTTGTTTTGGCTATCCTGGATCTTTTGTTTTTCCATATAAAATTGAGTGTTGTTCTTTCAAGGTCCGTGAAGAATTGTGCTGGGATTTTGATGGGGATTGCATGGAATCTATAGATTGCTTTTGGCAAGATTGCCATTTTTACTATGTTGATTCTACTTATCCAAGAACATGGGAGATCTTTCCATTTTCTGGTATCTTATTTAATTACTTTCTTTAAAGACTCAAAGTTCTTGCTATAAAGGTCTTTCACTTGTTTGGTTAGCATTATCCCAAGACGTTTTATGTTATTTGTGGCTATTTTAAAGGGTGATGTTTCTCTGATTTCTTTCTCGGTCCTTTTATTGTCTGTATACAGTAGGGCTCCTGATTTTCTTTTTTAGTTAATTTGTATCCTGCCACTTTGCTGAAGGAGTTCCCTGGTAGAGTTTTTCAGGACACTTTGGTAAACTATCATATCATCTGCAAATAGTGAAATCCTGACTTCTTCTTTTCCAATTTGTATCCCCTGGATCTTCCTTTGTTGTCTTACTGCTCTAGCTAGAACTTCAAGTACAATATTGAAGAGATATGGAGAGAGTGGACAGCCTTGTCTTGTTCCTGATTTTAGAGGAATCATGTTGAGTTTCTCTCCATTTTATTTGTTATTAGCTGTTGGTTTCTTGTATATTGCTTTTATTACATTTAGGTATGTCCCTGTTATCCCTGATCTGTCTAATATTTTGAGAGGGTGTTGGATTTTGTCAAAGGATTTTTCAGCTTCTAGTGAGATGATCAGGTGGTTTTACTTTTTCAGTTTGTTTATACGGTGGATTACATTGATAGATTTTTTTTTATATTGAACCATCCTTGCATCCCTGGAATCAAGCCTTGATAATGATGGATGATTTTTTATATGTTCTTGGATTCAATTTGCCAGTATTTTATTTTTGCATCAATGTTCAAGAGATATTATTCTGAAGTTCTCTTTCTTAGTTGTGTTTTTTTGTTGTCTTGGTTACCAAGGTAATTGTAGCCTCATAAAAATAGTTTGGCAATGACCCTTCTGCTTATATTGTGTGGAACACTTTGAGGAGAATTGGTATTAGCTGTTCCTTGAATTTCTGGTAGAATTCTGCGCGAAAACCACCTGGCTCTGAGCTTTTTGTTTGTTTGCTTGTTGGTTGGTTGGTTGGTTGGTTGGTTGGTTGGTTGGTTGGTTGGTTAGTTTGAGAGACTTTTGATGACTGCTTCTATTTCATTAGGGGTTATAGGTCTGTTTAAATTGCTTATCCATTCTTGATTTAATTTTGGCAAGTTATATCTATCGAGAAAAATGTTCATTTCCTTTAAATTTTCGAATTTTGTGGAGAACAGGTTTTCAAAGTATGACCTGATGATTCTCTGGGTTTCCTCTGTGTCCGTTGTTATGTCTCTCTTTCCAGCTCTGATTTTGTTAATTAGCATGCTCTCATTCTGCCATTTGGTAAGTTTGGATAAAGGTTTCTCCATCTTGATGATTTTCTCAAAGAACCAACTCTTTGCTACATTAATTCTTTCTATTGTTCTTTGTTTCTACATTATTGATTTCAGCCCTCAATTTGATTATTTCCTGGCATCAACTCCTCCAGAGTGAGTTTGCATCTTTGTGTTCTAGAGCTTTCAGTTGTGCTGTTAATTCTCTAGTGTGAGTATTCACCAGTTTCTTCATTTGTGCACCTAGTGCTATGAACTTTCCTCTTAGCACTGCTTTCAAAGTATCTCATAAATTTGGGTATCTTGTGTCTTCGTTCTCAATGAATTCTAAGAGGCCTTTAATTTCCTTTTTATTTTTCCTTGACCCAGAAATGGTGTAATTGTGCATTGTTGAATTTCCATGAGTTTTCAGGGTTTCTGAAATTTGTTTTGTTGTTGAATTCTAACTTTAAATCATGACTGTCTGATAAGATACAGGGGTTATTCCAATTTTTTGTACCTATTGAGGTTTGCTATATTGCCTAGTATGTGGTCAGTTTTAGAAAAGGTCCCATGTGGTGCTGCAAAGAAGGTATATTCTTTCGTGTTTGGTTAGAATATTCAATAGAAGTCTGTTAAACCCAATTGGGTCATAACTTCTGTTAGTTCCTTTGCTTCTTTGTTAAGTTTCTGTATGGTGGCCCTGCATAGTGGTGAGACTGAGTGTTGATGTCTCCCACTATAGGTGTCTGAGGGTTTTTTTTGTGTGATTTGAATTTTAGTATTGTTTCTTTTATGAATGTGAATGTCTTTGTATTTGGGACATAGTTGTTTAGAATTGAGACTTCATCTTGGTGGATTTCTCCTGTGATGAATATTAAATGAACTTCTTCATCTCTTTGATTTATTTTAGTATTAAGTATAATTTGTTAGATATTAGTATTGCCACACCCACTTGTTTCTTAGGTCCATTTGATTGGAAAATCTTTTCCCAGCCCTTTACTCTCAGGTAATGTCTGTCTTTGAAGTTGAATTGTATTTCTTGTATGCAGCAGAAGGATGGATTCTGTCTTCGTATCCATTCTGTTAGCCTGTGTCTTTTTATAGGTGAGTTAAGACCGCTAATATTGAGGGATACTGCTGGGCGGTGGTGGCACACGTCTTTAATCCCAGCACTCGGGAGGCAGAGGCAGGCGGATCTCTGTGAGTTCGAGGCCAGGCTGGACCAAGAGCCTCTGAAACAATACAGAGAAACCCTGTCTCGTAAAAAAAAAAATATTGAGGGATACTAATGACTATTGATTGTTAAATCATGTTTGTTTTGCATTTGGTGGTGATGGCGGTATTGTGTATGGATTTCCACCCCTTTTATTTTTCTTTTGGCTATTGGTAAATTGGGATTATCTATTGCCTATGTTTTTATGGGTGTAGTTAACTTTCTTGGGTTGTAGTTTTCCTTCCAGAACTTAGTTCACTAAGTGTTGGGTTTAGGATTTGGAGGGTATTGTTAGAAAGCTTCATGTTTTGCTTTTATTGACTGGAAGTTAGAGAGAGGACAGGGTGAAAGCCGCCATTTTAACTACTAAGTCGATCTCTGGAGATGACATTTTGTGCCTATATCATCTTATGCTTTTTCCTTTTATGGTTGTATTTTTTCTTATCATTATGTAATTTATTATCAGATACATGTATTTTGGATATGGCACAGGGACTAAAAAAGATATGTTTAAGTGTTGTTGTCAAATGCCCAGCTTCCCACTGAAACTCAGCCACCCTAGCTGTGCTATAATGCTTGAACTGTATGCATCCCTTGCTGTTTATCATTTGTAAAATGTGGGACATAATCTCCTCTAGGGTTTCTTCTGTAGCTACCTAATACAGGATATATATTCAAATACTACACCCTGAAGAAAAAGACAGTATCTTCATCAAACTGTGCTGGAGAAACTAGGTAGCATATGAGGAATAATGAAACAAATTCCTTACCTCTCTCGCTCCACAGAATCTGTTTCGAACTGCTCGAGAACCTCAGTGTGAGACCCAAAACTTGAAAACTCATAGAGGAAAAGGAATGCTTTATGTTTTTCAAAATATAGGTGTCTTAAGGGTTTTTCTATTTTTAACTTGGACCCCAGTTGTTCAAATAAGGCCAAGTATTAGCAAATGGGATCACAGCAAAACTAAAAGGCCCTGTAGAGCAAAGGAAAACTGTGAGTTGAGAAACGAAACAACTAAGATTTTTTCCAGCTATGCAACTGTGAGAAAAGAGAAGGGAGTACAAAAAAAATTAACATTTATGTCATTGGCTACACAGTTTCAATCTTTTATGACCTGAAGCCCTTGGCATAAATGCAGTGATGAGCAATTTCTCAGAAAAGGAATCCCAGGACAAAAAAGAAAGCGTTCTGTCTGCTCACGGAAGCACAAACCTCCTTTTCATTTGGGTCTGGGGTTACTTTCGGTCCAGCTTGGGCTCTACATGTTGATGAAGGAAAATAAACCAGTGCATCCTTGAGTGTTATCAGACAGCAAGGATAACAGCTAACACCTGTGCAGTCTGTTATGGCCTGGCCCTCTCTCCAGCATCAAATACATCCGGGATGACATATGTATTTCTTCTTTTTCCAGACCAGAAATTTGGAGACTGGTACAGGTGTGTCAGTGAAACTCTGACAAGAGTGGGCTTAGAAAAAGAGTGACCACATTTAAACTGTTATAAATTGGAAATCACAAAATAAAAACATAGTTAAAACACTGAAGCCATACTTACATAAGTAAACCATAAACAATATTAAAGGACAATAGCAGCAGAAGACATTTATGGTAAATAACAAAAGTGTCAGGAGTCTAAATGTATATACTTGTATGGGAAATTTACAAGAAAACACAACTTCTAAATAAAAAATAAATTCAATTATCAGAAACAAAATTTGGAGGTTAGTTGAAGATGTGTTTCAGTGGGAAAGTACTTGTCCAGCATATACAAATAGGGCTATTTAATTTCCAGCATTGCCTCCCAAAAAAGTCTGGATTAAAAACAACTTGAAAATTCTGTTTAACTTCTGTAATCTGAATTGATAATAAATCTATCAAAGTAGTACAAATTTTTCAAAAACATGTTATGATGAGACAGATAATGGTTACTCCCTAATATGGAGTGTTTTTACAGCCTTTTAATATGTACATGTATACCTTTGTAGATTACATGTGCTACCTACACATGTATGTGCATGAGCACACATACACAGATATACCATAAAGAACCTTTAAAATTCAGTCTTATTGTTTGATAAGTTAATCTTTTTAACAGTAAGTCAATCTAAATAAGTTTTTAAGAGTCATGTTCAAAATTCATAGGCAAAGGTTTTCTTCTTAGGTTATTTAAAGTCTTAAAAAGCAAGTCTGAAATTTATATAAAATTTTAGGTACGTTATGACACGTTAATTATTATAATGAAATCAAGTAAAATCTATCATATACATTCATTTATAACTAAAAAGTCAAAACATGTTTAAAACCACAAAAAAAGATTAGGTAAATAGGGGATGGTTGAGAATCTGAGAAACAAGCGTAACAGTGGGAAAAAGACATTTGCCAGAAGAAGGAAGAAATCAACTAAGCCAATTGGCATGATGTGAATCAGAGAGAAAATTTATTGTGGTTACAGAATCCACTGTCATATCTCAGCTTTTCTATGCACAGCTACAAGAAGAAGGAAAGTTCTGTGCCCTAGCGGGGCATTGAGCACCTGTCTTTAAATAGTGTATGAATCAGAAAACGTGTTTTAACTACTACCAGTACAGAGAGTTTAACCTACAAAAAAATTAATTGACTACACTTTCTTCATTTCCACTGTAAAGTTCAAATAATGCTCATAAGGAATATATACAATTATTCACACATAACAGGAATGTTGTACAAACACTAGGAAAATTTGAATATTATGCAATAAAACTGGATCTTTCAGTAAAACAATTATCTCCTTTTACAATCAGATATGAAGCAATCAGTCATTACTTTTATAAAACAGAAAAACTTAACAATCGACTATGATTTAATTTAAATAAGAATAATAGATGGGGGACTGGAGAGGTGGCTCAGAGATTAGGAGCACTGAATGCTCTTCCAGAGGACCCTGGTTCAATTCCCAGTACCCACATGGTAGCCCACAGCTATCTGTAACCCCAGTTCAGACATATATGCAAGCAAAACACCAATGCACATAAAATAAAAATAAGTAAACTACTTCTAAAAAGATTTAAAAACAAAGAATAATAGATGGGCAGTGGTGGCACATGTCTTTAATCCCAGAACACTGGAGACAGAGGGAAACAGTTCTCTGTGAGTCTGAGGCCAGCCTGGTCTAGTTTCAGTACACAAAGAAGCCCTGTCTTGGAAAAAATAGTCTTTAAGTTTAATGGAAATGAGTAGTAAAATTAAAATTTTGACAACCAGTCTTTAGAATCTAAATGATGGTAGAAGAATGTGTGCTTCAACTCTAGTATTTCAGACAGAAAAAAGGGCCCGAAACAAACTCTAGTTGTTCACTATTAATTCCCAATTATCATCTGTTTCAAAGAAGGCTCACTATTTGGGGAAAAATGACATTTTGATTATGTCATTGTGTTAGTTATGTACATCTAAGTACAAACTGGCCCATTCATTCTTCATTGTCCTACATAAGAAAAACTAGAAGGATATGAAGAACATAGAAAAACTGGAGGAGAGGCCATGGGTATAATAGTCTTGGCAAAATAAAGGCAAATATTTCCTATTGTATGGCTTAGTTTCAGGCCAAATGACCTCTCAAGATGACTAAATAACAAATAAATCAATTTAAAAGAATTTCTTTGGAGGACTGCTGAGTTGGAAAGTCTGATGCAATCATTTTCAAAGCTACCTTGTGCCTAGGGAGTCATAAGGATGCCTGCTGAGTCATGGCAACGAGGCATCGCCACATGAAGCTTAAAGAGCCTGACTCTTTCTATGGCAGTCTTTTGAAAAGGGCCCAAATCTCAAAAGAGTGTTTTCGCAACACTGATAGGTGTGCTGCAATTACTCATCAGACCACAAGCCTTACGTTAAAAAGGACTCTGTTTTCGAATGGTTGAAAAATGTGGTCATAATTTATTTTTATTCCACATGTAAAATAGATGCTAATTAGCAGAAAGAACTCATCAAGCTCTCAAGAGCTGAAGGCAGTGAAAATATGGAGAAAGGCATGAGATGGTGGTAAAGTTTGCCTGTTTACATAGCCTGGTCAATCAAGTCAATAAAAAAGAACTAGTTCAAGGCACAGCAGGGCATCTTGGGAAAAGCTCAGGGTTGGGATGGAAACTTGATGGCTTTGCATCTTCTTTTGTAACACACTAGCTATGTGTATCTCAATCACCAGTTGAGCTTCTTTCTGACCCAGTTTGTGTGTGTGTGTGTGTGTGTGTGTGTCTTAATTTTGAAGGAAATAATAGCACATAGATTGTAGAGCAATTAGTAAAGAATATGTCTATATGTTCACATTCAAACATAAATATCACATTTACATATGCATGATGCAAGACATTGTAGTCATGGAGCTGTACCTTGATAGCCATGTCTCATGACAGTTTTTATGTCTCTTTACAGTCAAACATCTTTAAAATATCAGTGAGTCTCATCCAGGCATATCAGAAACTGAAGGGTCAGATCACTTTCCAAATTGTCATATATTCCCATAAAGGGTCTGCATCTTTAAATGTCCCTGGTTGAATATATCATCGTCCTATTATTTGGATACACCCCCACTTTTGAGTTTTTACAAAGCTCATGAGAAGGAAGATCCAGTCTACCATGATTTTGGAGGTTAAAAAGATCACCTTACCCATGAATATTCTACACACCTCAAAAATAGCCATTAAAATGTCTTTAAAATCTATAGCTCAGAACTCAATGGAATACTAGCCTGTGCTCTGTCTTTTAGGTGAGCTCACAACAGTTCCTCTGGGTGTATTATCTTGCTTTTGTTTCCTTTGTCAAATAAACCCACTTAAGTTCTTTGTCTCTGATGAAATTTTTGCCTTTGATAAAAGAACCAAGAAAAAAATCTTCACTCATCTTGTGAGGAAGAGTGAGAGAGAAAGAGAGAGAGAGAGAGAGAGAGAGAGAGAGAGAGAGAGAGAGAGAGAGAGAGAGAGAGAGAGAGAGAGAGAGAGAGAGAGAGAGAGAGAGAATGAGAGAGGCTGGGGGGGGCTTACTTATGCTGCTCAGGTTGGCCTCAGACTTGCCCAATCCTCTTGTCTCAATTTTGTGAAAGCTGAGATCACAGGTGTGAGTCATTGTACCCAGGACTTCTGTTTGGTTGGTTGGTTTGGTTTGGCTGGGCTTTTGATTTTTGAAACTGCTCTGACAGTCCTGCAACTCATTCTGTAAACAAGGCTGGCCTTGAAGTCATGGAGATCTGCCTGCCTCTGGCTCCCAAGTGCTGGGATTAAAGGTGTGCGCTGCCGCCACCACTACCAGGTTGCAAGACTTTTTTAATGCATAATCCCTCTTTCTGAAAATGTTTGAAGAATATTGGCTATTTGATTGTATTCGTTTTTAGAGATTGTTGAAAACCTTATAGACTGTGTGACTTAAACAAAAGATATTTCACCGGGCGGTGGTGGTGCATGCCTTTAATCCCAGCACTCGGGAGGCAGAGGCAGGCAGATCGCTGTGAGTTCGAGGCCCGGCTGGACCGACAGCCTCCAAAACAATACAGAGAAACCCTATCTTGTAAAACCAAAAAAGAAAAAAAAAGACATTTCATACTTTTCTGAGGACTGGAACTGAAAGCTCATTGTTCCTGTGGATTGGTTTCTCTTGATGACTCCTTGCAGATGGTCATGGTGTTTCTGGGCCTTTTGTTTGTCTTTCTCTCTGTGTGTGCATGTGTCTGGGGGCTGTGTGTTCAGTCGTATGTTTCTGATGAAGACATCAGTTAGGTCCTTTCTCCAGTAATACTGGTTTAAAGCCTAGCCTACAGTCTTTCTTTAAAGATGCTTACTTCCTAAAAGGCCCTTTCTCCAATAGGTGGGAGTGAAATAGGTAACTAAAAACTGAGACCACAGCACAGATAGGAATCATAATTTTCAGATTACTTGACAATTGTTTTTCCAAAGCTGTGTCAGTTAATTTAGGGTCAAAGGAGATGAAATATCTATAGGGTTTTCTAATTTGAATAGTTGACACAGCTTAGTGAACAGGTTAGAACTGATACTCTAAGAGTGGCCTTGCTGGACAGGGCATATGTGTGGTTCCTTCTTCCCTCTCCTGAGTCCTTTCACCATGTTAGGGCTTCTGCCATGGTAGGCTGACCAGAATCCCTTAAGAGGTGACGCCAGACTCCAGAACCATAAACCAAGCAAACTTCTATTATTCACAAATTACCCCTGAATGTTGACCTGAAAAACAACAGAAAAAGAACTTAAAGTTGGGTGTGTAGGGATTTGGAGGGGATCGGTAATGACTTGGGAGAAGGGAAGAATATGATCAAAACAAATTTAAAATTAAAATTGCTTTAAATAATAAAAATAGTAAAATAATAAGACTAATTCGCATCAAAATAATAATAATAATAATTTAAAAGATAAAACAAAAACAAATCAGAATAGGATAAATCAAATGAACAAACAAAAAAGCCAAAGAATGGGCACAAGAAACACATAAGGATGCAGAGACACACATATTTTCACAGACAGGAACATGATTAAACACAAAATCAGAAGCCAAAATATATAAGCAAAGGATATGCAAGATTTTGACAAAACAAAGATGCCATTGAGTTAGTTTTGTGTTGGCCATCTACAGCTGTGCATGGAGCCTGCCTTTTTTTGTTTCCCCAGAGAGACTCCATTGAAGAAAACTAACTTTTCATTTTCAAATGATTATCGATTAGAAATAGCATCTGGGTTAGGGATGGAGAGTGTGTTCAGTTCTCCTCTCGGTTCTAGGACCCTATGTATGTCCAATATATGCTGCCTCGGTCTAAGAGTTTATATTTGTATCAGTTTAGAAAGCCTTGTTTCTTTGTTATTTTTCAGCACTAACCCTTTTCTATCTCCTCTTCCTGGGGTTCACTTAACACCAAGAGGAAGGATTTGATGAAGACATCCCATTTAGGACCTAGAGTTTCAAGGTCTCTTACCATGAACAGCAGAAGGACACTTCTCTGATGATAGCAGAGAATGATGGGGGAAGTCGTTCTGTGTATATGTCTCTCTTTGGTTAATGAATAAAGCACTGTTGGCCAATAGGGAAGCAAGATGGGTGGGACTAGGAGTCGAGGAGGATTCTGGGAAACAGAGTCACATTCAGTTATGATGTAGGACACAGGAGGAGTAAAAGGTCTGGATCCTTTCTCTGGTAAGAGAAAACCATGTGGAAATACTCAGATTAGTAGTTATGGGTTAATAATTAAGTCAGAGCTAGCTGATAAGAAACCAAGCAAATGGCCAACAGCTTCATAATTAATATAGTGTCTTATGTGTTATTTTGGGGCTGAGACTGCAGTGGGACCCAAGTGACTGGTGGGAAGACTACACATTACTAGAGAAGGCACTGCTCTTTGAATATAGAAGATGTCCTTAGCAGTCATGTTACTACCACGTTCCTTTTTTCCTAAATCCCTGGACAAGACAATCTCAGGTTCTTGGCTACCCAACCAGTGTCAAGGATGAGCTTCATCTTATAAAGTAGGCCACTATTGCAGGCGGGTCATCATTGTAAGTAAAGAGATTTGTGGCTGGGCTGCTGTATATCTTTCTCTTTTGATAGCATACAAAGTACCTTCCGATATCATGAACACTAGGCAGCTGTCAATCTGTAGTCCATGAGCTCCCACTTGCTCAGGTCAGCTGTTTCTGTGGGTTTCCCCCGCCTAGTCATGACCTGTTTGCTCATCACTCCTTTGTATCTACAACTGGATTCCAGGAATTCTGCTCAGTGCTCAACTGTGGTTCCCTGCTTCTGCTTCCATGAGCTACTGGATGAAGGCTCTAGCATGGCACATAAGGTAGTCATCAATCTCATTATAGAGGAAGGTCATTTAGGATGGCCACTTCATTATTGCTTATAGTCTTTGTTGGGGTCATCCTTGTATATCTCTGGACATTTCCCTAGTGCCAGATTTCTCTCTTTTTAAATGATAAATTGGTATTTATTAGGGAATAATTACACAGAAAAATACAAAGATCAGTCGGAGTGTTTCCCTGCTCTTCCTACCAGATCTGCTGACCCAACAAAAAGAGCTGGCAAAGGAAAGTCACACCTTATGCTCCTTTCTTTCCACTTCCATCTGCAAGAAGACACACACAAAGGAGTGTGGTCACAGTTTCAGGTCCACAGACCAGCCGCCAAAACTTCTCAGTTTCAGCAGGTCCCATTTATTAATTGTTGATCTCAGTGTCTGTGCTTCTGGAGTTCTGTTCAGGAAGTGATCTCCTGTACCAATTCGTTTAAGGACACTTCCCATTTGTCTTCTAAGAGGTTCAGTGTGGCTGGATTTATGTTGAGGTCTTTAATCCATTTGGACTTAAGTTTTGTGTATGGTTGATAGACATGGATCTATCTGCAGTCTTCTACATGCCAGCATCCGGTTATGCCAGCACTATTTGTTGAAGATACTTTCTTTTTCCATTGTATAATTTTAGATTCCTTGTCAAAAATCAAGTGTTCATAGGTGTGTAAGTCCATATAAGGGTATTCAATTCAATATCACTGGTCTACCTGTCTATTTATTTTTGTGCCAATTCCAAGCTGTTTCGGGACTGTAGCTGTATAATAGAGCATGAAGTCAGGGATGGTGATGCCTCTGGAAGTTCCTTTGCTGTACAGGGTTGTTTTGGCTATCCTGGGTCTTTTGTTTTTCCATATAAAGTTGAGTGTTGTTCTTTCAAGGTCTGTGAAGAATTGTGCTGGGATTTTGATGGGGATTGCATTGAAGCCAGATTTCTCTTTAAAGCTATAATGGTTCTGTCTACTAAGGTATCTCTCGCTCTCCTCTATTCTTCCCTGGATAGTTCATAGAATTCTACTTGATAAGCAGAGCACACAGTGTTTCCATTGTATTGTAACTGTGCCACCAATGACATCATGAGTAATTATTCTACACTTAACTGAATATACTGACTCAAAATTTGCTCTGAAATAAAAGCATACATGTCAATTTTTTAAAAGCCTTTAATTTTATAAATACATATACACCAAATTTTGTTAGATAAAGATTCCCCCTAGTACTTCTCAAGAAAGTAACCTACTGGTTCCAAGAACAACAAAGATTTCTATCAATTCTTTGCATCCAAGAAATAAAAACTCTACAATCCCTAACATCTAATGTTTTGTTTTCCAGAGAAACAAGACACTCATTGTTCATAAAATAATGGATAATAGCAACAGAAAAAACAACAAATCAAACACAAAACAGCAAAACAGAAGATAGGTATACAAAACCAAACTTAAAACATGAAAAAAAAGTAAGATTAAAATGTATCCTCAACAGTTTTGAATACTAGTTGAAGTACTTTGATAGTACCTTCCATAGATGTAAGCATAAAGAGACATTTTAATTTTTTCTTTGCATTTTATTTTCCAATTTTCAAAAAATCACTTGCCTTTTAAAAGAAAATTCCACAGTAAAAAGAGCAAGTTACTTTTACCAAAAGTTCTGTATTTCTGTAGAAGAATGAATGAATCTATTTTTCCCTTAGCTCTTTCTTTTATAAAATGTTAGAATTGACATTTGGCCACCTTCAGAGGAAGAGGCAAAAAGTTAAACTCCTTATGTCTAACCAACCTCTGAACTCACACACAACTATATGTCGATGCAAATCACACAACTTCAAGAAAGACAGATGGTAATTGAGTCTGTACTCAGTACATGGATTGGAACAGTGGGTGAAGCCAAGTTCTCCTTTGAAGCAGGCATTCTCTCCAAAATACCACTGCTTTAATCATGTGTTACTCTTCTGATTTCACAGTAAGCCATTTAATACATTATAATTTTATTTTGTATTAAGCAAAGCATGTGTTCTTGGTGAAACATTTCCATCCTTTGATTAAAGAAAAGTACCCTGTATGCATAGATACACAAATCTCTAAATTAATGCTAGGCACAAATAGGAGAGTTATCTAGCAACCTAATGATAATAAAGTCTCCCCTAGAGACTACGTGCTCATTGAATATTTACTTACTGGTTTGGGTGGATAAAATGCCATTATGGGTAATTTTCCAAATGACATATCAAGATATTTTATGCATAAAATCAAGTAATATGGAAACACAAGTTGATAGAGGGGAACGCTCTTCTAAAACCAAAAGCTATTGAAACTTAGAATCCCCCACTAAACTGTACCCTCTTTGTTCAAGCTGCATTCACCTTCCCCTGGCTTGAGCTACCTCAGGTACAAAGAACATCCTGGGTACCAGTGCGGGAATAAGTGACTGATAAGTCAGAAATTCTGGTTCAGGAAATTATTAAATATATAAATTAATAACAAGAGAGGAAATATTAATCAAGAAGTTTTCAGAAACATTGATAAAACAATAACCTGAGCTTTCCTATGAAGTGTTAGAGAAGTACAATGACTTTAAAACTAGGATGAAAAGGTTACCACCAATAAAAACTGTTATCTCCAAAAAGAATCTATTCCACAAAAAGCAACAGGAATACTGGCTAAAAGAAAATGAATCCAGTTTTATTTTTACTATGAAAATTAATCAGAGTTGTAGTGGTCTAGATGGAGCTCATTTTGAAAAAATAAAATCGAAATTTGGTTTAAATTTTTTAATTTAATTTAAAAATTTCCCTCCTTTACCAGTTCAAGAGTAACCTTCAATTACAATAGTTCCCAATGAAAACTAACAACTTGGCAGTCAGTAGGCAGGAAGGAACCCATTGGGAGCTCCTTCAAAGCCCTGCTCTCAAAGAGCTGTCATGACTTGGCCTGCCTGGTAGTTCCCTGGGAGACCTACCATGCCTTTCACCTGTGTCTGTCATAGATACGACAGTGTGCAAAGGAGTACACAGACATCTTCTGACTTGTCGCTTGTCTGATGCAAATAGCCTTCTCTTTGGGAACAGTTGTTGAAGTTTTCCAGGTATAAACTACTAAACTGCTCTGTTGACTGAACAATGATTAACATCTAGAACACACCACAATCAAATAAAGGAAATGGATTGGTTGACCAAGTGTTAAAAATAACTGAACTACTGGGCAATGGTGGTATACACCTTTAATCCCAGTACTTAGGAAGCAGAGGCAGGCTCATCTCTGCGAGTTGGAGGCCAGCCTGGTCTATAGTGTAAGTTCCAGGACAGGCACCAAAGCTACAGAGAAACTCTGTCTCGGAAAACACAAAAGAAAAGAATAAGTGGCCCTTGGGTGCTCACCTCTAGATAGGACAATGATACACCACTTGCTCTAGCTCTCTGTCTCAGGAATTATGAAGGAGAAGGAGACAGAAAGAATGAAAAACTTTGAAGATAAGGAGAAGGGCTGTGAAATTTTATCTTCTAGACATGGCATGATCATGCTTGTATAGCAATTGTGACTAGATGAAATGGGCCTATGTAAAATTGGCCCTGTCAATAGTCAATAAAGCATCATGGAGGAGAGGCTCTATCTCTCCCTACTGAACTAATGGTTACTTTTGGACTCTGGGTAGAGAATCACCAAGGGAAGTCATATCTTCAGCTATGTGCCCACCATTGAGCAAACCAGGATGCAGTAGATAGTTCCAAATCCACAGTCTTATAGATGACCACTGTTAACCTCCACAAGCCACAAAACAAAGCAAAATGACACAAAGGGAGAGAATGGGGAATTGTGAGGGGAAAGGTACTTGTAGGGTTGTAGGCAAAGAGAGTTGAAGGTGTTCAAAGAGGGAGTAGGTGAGAGTAACCAGAATGTACTACGTGTGTGTGTGTGTGTGTGTGTGTGTGTGTGTGTGTGTGTGTGTGTGTGTAGTACATTCTGGTTATTTGTATATACCATATATACATACATACACATATATATAATACACATGTATATACTAGTTACTGGTATATACATATATACACACACATTCTGATACATATATTAATTAAAAAGTTTTTATGAAATTCTCAAAAGGTAACATTGGGCAATGTGATTTCTATATGGAATGATGAAATTCTATAATATATCTTGCAGCCAGGCATTGGTGGCGCACGCCTTTAATCCCAGCACTCGGGAGGCAGAGGCAGGCAGGTCTCTGTGAGTTTGAGACCAGCCTGGTCTACAGAGCGAGTTCCAGGACAGAGTACAAAACAATACAGAGTAACCCTGTCTCGAAAAACCAAAAGAAAAATATATATCTTGCAGTATCTAAAAGGCTGAGACAGCGTTAGACAATTGCCTAAACAAGCACTGAATCAGTGCTCCAAAAATAAAAGTTTTCCCCTTTAGGGAATTCCATTTTTCCTTTTATATTTAGTACATTTTAATTAAAATATAATGACATCATTTGTCTCCTTCCCTTCCTTAAACCACTCCCATGTCCCTTCCTTGTCTCTTACTCAAATTGGTGGCATCTTTTTCTTTGATTATTTTTGTTACCTATATAGTGAGATGGAGAAATGCACAAATATATAAATATCAACACTCCATATCTGTTTATTCTACTTCTTGTGATAATAATAAAGTTAGTTAAAAGAAATGAAAAGACAATTAAAATTACATAGAATAACAGAGAAATATACTAGAATAGAAATGGGTAAGACATACGAGCAATAGCAAAATTACAAATCAAAAATCTACTTAATTCTATTTACTTAAATATAAAAAATTAGACTGTCTGACCAAAATACAGACAGGAAAAAAAGTTAGAAAAACAACAACTAAAATTTATGTTCAAAAACGTTTAAGAAAGGGATCTGAACAATCAGGTAAACAGGGTTCAAATGAAAGCAAGATTTGGAGTTCCTTACTACAGAAGTAAAAAAAGCAATGCTCTGAGAACAAGTATGACAGATCATTGCAATCCAAGCCTAGGCAGGTAGCTATTGTTTTATCCAAAGCTGAGTAATATGAGCCTCTCAAAGAAAACAACTTTTATAAACTTAATATATTTTCCAATGATAAAATGTGAGGTTTGAAGCAAAAAGTTAGAATTTAAAGAACTAGTTAACTGCCACCCATGAAACTGGCAGATTCTCAATTGATTTCTAGCAAGACCAGTGATGTGCTATTGTGATTGTTTTACCATTATTTAATGAGATATGCCAGTGTTTGGAAAATCTGTATATCTCAGAAAATCAATATTTCCCCCATTAGTTGGCAAGTAAGACAAACTTCCTAATTGTTATATAATTCAGTGGGTTCCAATGTTATGGAGTAAGAAAAGGTTATTGATAAAGATTCTGATTCTATATTACAACTAACCTTCAAGAAATCATCCCTTATTCAGTTGGTCGATGTCTGCAATAAGTATGTAAAGTGTCCCCAAAGACAGTCAAACACTTCACAGCAACCCTTCAGGGTATGTGTGGTTATCAACTACCCATATCAGCCAATATAACACACAGGTTGAACGCAAGTGTAGTCATGTTCTCTATTCTCTTCCTAAGACAGAAGGAGTTTAAATGCATAAAGACAAAAGCATTGCCGCTGTTATCACAGTTATTTTTTGTTTTCTACATGCACACTTAATTTGTTTCACAAAACATGTACTAATATGCAACAACTTTATGTTCAAATGAATTAATAAATACTATAGTCAAACATTTTTAGCATGAAATTTTTCCATTGATACAATCCATACTGAAGAAAATATCACTGATATAATTCACATAAGCAAAAGTGTCTGGTCATCTTCTTTTTGTTTGGTTGTCTTTTATTTCGGTTTTTGAGACAGGGTTTGTTGATGTAACATCCCTAGCGGTCCTGGAACTCGATCTGTAGCTACACCAGGCTGGCCTCGAACTCGCAGAAATCCTCCTGCCTCTGCCTCCCGAGTGCTGGGGTTAAAGGTGCGTGCTACCACTGCCCAGCGTGTTACCATTGCCCAGCATGTTTGGCAACTTCACCAATGTTTAAGAGAAGATCAAGGTTCTAAGTCTATAAAGACTAAGGACTACTAGGAGGTGACTTTTTGTCACATCCACTTTACAGTGGTGATAGCGTCAAAGAGAATGACGTTCCTGCCAATTGAGAAGCGTCTTGGATCCTGCCCCTATATCCAAGTAGTATGGCCACTAAGCTCCAGAGAGGCAGATTCCTTACTGCTCCATCTTATAAAGACAGACATGGCCTCTCTGAGTCTCCTTCCTCTGCAAGTTGAGGGTTGGGTTATGTTGAGATCCAATAGATGTATATGTGTGAAGTATTTAAGATGTGATGCACATACAGTCCCTATAATTGTTGCCTTTGTTTTTGTTTTTGTTGTTAGAAACAATTTGTAAAGGCTACTGACTTAAAATGTGCATTTTAAAAACAGGCTTCCCTGTCTGCGATCAAATTAGGCCCTCTGAACGTTGGTGACAATTGTGTGGCTTGGTCTTTCTGTGGGACCCCTGGCAGTGGGACCAGGATTTATCCTTGTTTCATGAACTGACTTTATGGATCCCATTCCTTATGGTGGGATGCCATGCTCAGCCATGTTGGGGGGTGCTTGGTCCACCTCAATTTAATGTGCCAGACTTTGTTGACTCCCCATGGGAGGCCTTACCCTCTCTGAATATTTGATGGGAGGTGGGGAGGAGTGAGGAGTGGGGAGGGGAGGGAGAAAGAACTGTGGTTGGTATATAAAATGAATTTTTAAATTTTTAAAAAATAAAAATAATAACAGGTTCCCTGAATTAAAACCCTGTTTTCTTTACTTCATCTTTTGTAACCTTAAAGCAATTGCTGAGGACCTTTGTGTGTCTTCAAATTGTATTGTTCAAATCGATTAGAACAATAGAAACATTTCATATAGGCAGGCAAGGAAGAAATGAGAAGCATTACAAAGCAGATAGCAGTACTCAGAGTGGTAGAGCCCTTAAGAGTCATTTATTTACTCCTGTGTCCCTATCTACAGATCTGTCTCCCCATCCCCCGAAGACCTGGAATCTGAGCCTGTGTGTACATGTACACTGGCTGTAGCTTATGTCTGTCAGAGGTTCTGAGTGTCTGATACTGTTAGAGGCTTTGTACTTTTCCACCTGATGAGTTCACTCCTGACTGGACCCTGCTGATCGTCATGACTTCTACCTATTATACCTGCCAAGAATTCCATGAACACTCTCTTCTATCCTCTACTTCTGCTTGATGTAGAGATTGCTTAGCCTCTCAGCACTCAACTGAAGTGATGCCCTTCTTTGTTGTCCTTTCTTAACGTTGATCAGGGTAGAGCCCAATCCCCTTACTTAAAGTCACTCTCCTTTAAAGAGGAGAGCAAGAAAAGAGATACCTTGATAGGGGGATCCATTATAGGTTTAAAGAGAAATCTGGCACTAGGGAAATGTCCAAAGATATACTAGGATGATCCCAAATAAGAATCAAAGCAGTGGGAGAGAGGGTATCTTAAAAGCCCTTCCCCTATAATGAGATTAATGACTATCTTAAATGCCATCCTAGAGCCTTCATCCAGTAGCTGATGGAAGCAGAAGCAGACAGCGACAGCTAAGAACTGAGCCAAACTCCTAGAATCCCTTTGTAAAGAGGGAGGAGTGATGAGCAAAGGGGGAAACCACAGAAACAGCTGACCTGAGCAAGTGGTAGCTCATGGACTCCCGACTGACAGCTTGGAAACCAGTATAGGATGGAACCAGGCCCCCTGCACATGGGTGATAGTTAGGAGGCCTTGGCAGTCTAGGCCCCATCCCCCTAATGGAACAGCATTTATACCTAGGGGGTATTGGGGAGGGGTTAGTGGGAGGGCGTGGGAGGAGGGGGAGGGGAGAGGAACCTGGGATTGACATGTGAAGCAAACTTGTTTCTAATTTAAATTTTAAAAGGGGCATTAAGTGTGTGTGTGTGTGTGTGTGTGTGTGTGTGTGTGTGTATGTGTGTGTGAAGGTGCTCAGCAAACTAAACATTAGCTATAGTCACTGGGAAATTTTAATTAGGATTAACAACCTCTTCAACAAGCAACATACTACTTCATTAGCTTTTAAAACCTCACTGTAAATTGTTTTTAATTTGTGATAGAAAGAAATCTCTAGCATTCTTTATGCTAAGCTTAGAAAAAAACTGAATATTAACTTATTGGAATGAAAAACTATTTACTCTGGTTCATATTTTCAAAATACAGCCTTTAAAAGCTAGAAAATCATTTTTATACAATGCCTTTACATATCATTTCAAATATTAAGAAGTTTTTCGTTTTTATTTTCGACTTATTGCTTTTTCAAAACCACACAGTATAGAATTTCAAAGATGAAGAAACATCAATTTTTCTTAAAGCAATCTAATACTGGCAAGCTAAGTATGCACCAAAATATAATTTAGGAACCATATGGAGAATTTTTCACAAAAAAATGCTATGCAACTTTGTTAACTCAAGATTATACTAAAATTTATCTAATCGTTAAAAATTATGCATATATGTGTGCAAGAGAATAGTTGATACATGTAAATAAAGTGATTACAGTTGCCAGAAATAACATCAGATTCCCTGTAGCTAGAATTATAGACAGTTGAGTGCCACCCAACATGGATGCTGGGAACTGAACTTGGGTCCGTTATAAGAACAGTGCACACTCTTAACACTGAGTCATCTCTCCAGTCCCTATCTAATGTATTTTTAAACACACATTTAATAAAAGAATGTACATTTTTCATATAAAGGCTAAGTCTTAGTGCATCAAGCTAGTGGTAATTTCCTAGACTAGGGATGTTAGATTTATAATTTAAATTTTTAGTCATTTAATAAATATTTGTTGGAATATCTATATTACAGAAATTGAAGGCTAAGCAAGACAGATAAAGTCTGTATATTCCAGGGGGCGGGGAAGAAACAATTATGTGTCCCTCTTGGACAGGAAAGAAGAAATTAAGCAAGGCAAAAAGCATGAGGATAATGAGGGAAAATGCTCTTGCAAACTCTGTGTTGCAAACAGAGCTGTAAGAAACAAGGGACGGCCGGGCGTTGGTGGCGCACGCCTTTAATCCCAGCACTCGGGAGGCAGAGGCAGGCGGATCTCTGAGTTCGAGGCCAGTCTGGTCTACAAAGTGAGTTCCAGGACAGCCTCCAAAGCTACAGAGAAACCCTGTCTCGAAAAACCAAAAAAAAAAAAAAAAAGAAACAAGGGACGGGGCAAAGCTTGGAGACTGTAGCCACATAGAAGAAACCATGTTCATAGATGTTCCAAAAAACTGCGTGCAGTTTTACTTTGACTATTTGATACTTGCTCTCTCAACATTTCTGGAGAAGAAACTCTGTTCATTCCTTTTTGCCACAAGGAAAATATGTTTGCAGGGGCTAAATTATTCATAAATGTCTAATGCCTCAAATGTATTATGAGCCGAGATTCATACAACAGTAATCTAGTTATGAAATTTGAAACTGAACCATCAAAGTGGGTGCCTATGTAGAAATTTTGTGACCCAACATCTTTGACTCTCATTTGCAACCCATGCATCTGGACTGAGTCTTTAAAATAATAATAATTATCTAATTGTGTGTAGAGGCAGGCATGTAGGAGCCAACAGACAACTAGTGGAGGTTAATTCTTTGCTTCTATAATGTGGGTGCCAGGAGCTGAACTCAGTTCATCGGGTTTTCCTCAATGCTTATGATTCTATGGTTCTTTATTTTTAATACAAAATACACTAAAAGATATACTTTAAAATAATTTATATCTTATGATCCATACAAATTTTTGGAGTTGAAAATAGAATTGGTAATCAATGTATTTAAAAGTTAGTTTGAATAAACTTGGCAAATCATGTCTAGACTACCTTTATGCTCCTGTGTCAAATATAAAACTAAACCACAGACTCATAAACTTACCTCTAGCCATTAATTTGAATTGTGGTTCATTAAGGAGCTTTCATAAGGTAGGCTAAGAACTGGAAAATACAAATTGCCATTCACGCCACTGGTGTGTGTTCTTTTTGACAACAAAATTTAGGAAAACATGGGAGGCCAAGAAAAGCAAGAACATCTGTTTGCATATCAGTTGAGTAGAGCAAAGGATAATGAGAAAGTTATTATTATTCCAGGCAGGGTAGCCCATGCCTTTAATCCCAGTACTCATGAGGAAGAAACAGGGAGATATCTGTGAAATCAAGGCCAGCTTGGTTTCCACAGTGAGTTCCAGGCCAGTCCAGGATACTTATTGAAAGCCTGCCTCTAAAAGAAGGAGAAAAAAGGAATTATTTCGGAATGTGGACTTCTACCTGTCCAGTCCTGCATGATCAGCTTCAGGGCACACATGCCTGCCTCACTCTTCTTCAGCTTCATCTCTTCTAATTGCTTTCAACTGAAGATTTTTCTGTATGACTGCTTGTTTGACTGTACGTCTGTGCATCACACACACATGCACTGCCTGTGGAGGCTAGAAGGGGAAGTGAAGTTACACGAGATTGTGATCACCATGTGGGTGCTGAGCATTGAACCTGGGTCCTCTGGAAGAGCAGCCAGTGTTCCTAATCACTACGCCTTCAGCCCCACTTCCAATTCTTGAGTGTGCTTTTTGCCATTCTTTTCTCAGGTCAACCATCTATTAATTCTTCACGTTTTCTGCTTTGCCATTCTCGTTCTCATTTATTTTCTCTCACTTATCTACCAAAATGCATTCACTCTACTATAACTCAGGATAGCCAGAAAGTTCCTTTTATGTCAAAGTAGACATCTTGATTTATGTGAATAAGTACTTGTAACTTATTTGTATTTGTATCAATAAATTTTGTTGAAAATTTAGCATTTTTCTCCAAATTGATACTTCTCATTAAAACTTTGTAAGACTCTTGCTTTGCTACTATTGTTATATTTAGGTATTATTTGTCATATCTGACTCCCAAAAAAAGGATGCTATAGGACAGGCCATAGCTAGCAATAATAGATAAGAGTGTGTGTGTGGTGTATGTGTGTGTGTGTGTGTGTGTGTGTGCACATGCATCTTTGATAGATACCTGAATCTCACTGGCCAAGCAGTCTAGTTGAATACTTGAGTTTAATAAGAGATGTTATGTTAAAAAAAATAATAAAAGATTGGAAAAGCAGTAGAGGAGGACATCTACTATCAATCTCTGGCCTCTGGCTCTGCACCTACCAATATGGGTAAGCACAGCTGCTCTCTCTCAAACACACACACACTATGAAATTTGAGTATAATCAGATTACAGATTCCCTAATGTGAGACTTTTATGTGGGTTTTGGCACCTAACATAAGCCTCAAGCTTACATTCCAAGCACTTTCCTCTCTGAGCCATCTCAACCGCCTCTATGCTCTTACTTTTGTGGGTAGATAAGAAGCTGTAAACAGAAAGGTAAGTGAATAAACAAAGCCAAGTTTCTCCACACTGCCTAAAGATACTCAATATTAGAACAGGATGAGAAGTACCATAATAAAGGGAGTCATAGCTTTGAAGAGAGATCTGGCACCAGTGAGACCTCTAGTGATCTAAAAGGATGACACTACCTGGCAAGCTAAGCAATAGTGGAGAGACCACCTTAAAATGCCCATTCCTGATGATGAACTTGACATCTACCTTATATGCCATCCTAGAACCTTCATCCAGTGACTGGTGGAAGCAGAGGCAAACACCCACAGTTAAACACTGAACTGGACCCATGGACCCAGTGACAGAGAGAGGAGCGATGAGCAAATTGGCAAAGAATGGACTGGCAAAACCAGCAAAGACAGCTGATCTGAACAAGGGGGAGCTCTTGAACTCCAGACCAACAGCTGGGATGCCTGCATGGGACTGATCCAGACCCCCTGAGTGTGAGAGTCAGTGAGAAGGCCTGGGCAACCTATGGGGCCCTGAGCAGTAGATCAGTATTTATGCCTGGCATACAAATGGACTTCGTGTGTCCATGACAAAAAGAGGGATGCTCTCTCAGCCTGGACTCTTAGGGGAGTGCCTGGACCCTGCCCTGAGTGAAATGACAGACTCTGGATACACCCTATGTGGAAGGAAGTGGGGATATGGTGGGAGGCTGGGGGATGGCGGAGGGATGCTGGAGGAGGAGAGGGATAGGGAACTGGGATTGATATGTGAAGCAAGCTATTTAAAATTAAAGTAATAAAAAATAAAATAAAAAGATACTCAAATTTTATAGCTCAGATTTCACCATTTAATTTGGATTTCTTGTCCCCAGGGCCTTCTCTCTGCCCTCTCCAACTCCCCTACTGCTTATGCCCACCCTCCAGCCCAGACGCAGCTCCATGTTTCTGAGACCGTGATCTTCTCTCCTTGCTTTGAATGTACTCAGTCTCTAACACCTTATTCTCTCTACATATCAACTCTGCACCCCTCTCAGGGACCACTCACACACCACTTCACCCCTTAAAACATTTCAGACTCCTCAGATTTTCTCTTTTCTCCTGATCTATGTTAGAAGATTTATAGCAACCTGAGCACAGTTTTCTGCTTCTTTCACTATTTTAGTAGCACCTATAATAGAGTCTTATGATTGAACAAGAATTATGAATGAGATTCCTGGTCTTCTCTTCCACCAGCGGGACAGGCAACAAGGTAAACCAGGTCCTGTATCCAAGCCTGCTTTCCAGTGCCTGGGGACCACTACAGAGTCTCCCCTCCCAGTGTGAGCCTACACACGCCAAGATTCCCGGTCTTCTTCGCCACCCACGAGACCAGGACTAGAACCAAGAAGAAGAGAACTACTAGAGTATTGGACTTGCTTGCACCCACCAAAAGGGAACTCTGGTCCCCTAACCACCAGACCAGTAAGGTGCTCTTTCTGCACCTACTAGAAGAAGGGATGGGAAGGAGACAATACAAAATCACACTCAGCAACAGAAAAACATGTATGGCACCTCCAGATTCTAGAGACTCCACACCAGTAAGACTACAACATTCCAATGCAAAATAAGCAGAAAAGAATGATCTTTAAAAAAACTTCATGAAAATTATAGAAGCCCTCAAAAAGGATACAAGAAAATCCCTCAAAGAAATGGAAGAAAAAACAAACTAAAAAATGGAAGAAATAGAAGAAAAAGCAAACAAAAATGCAACAAATGGAAGAAAAAATTCAAAAAATGCAACAAATGGATGAAAAGACACAGCAAAAAAAATTGCAAGAAACGATTCAAACAAGCAAGGGTTGAAAACTGATATAGAGACAATAAAAAACACAATCTGAAGGAAAGCTGGAAATAGAAAAGCTGGGCAAACGGTCAGGTACAACACATGCAAGCATAACCAACAGAATACAGGAGATGGAAGAGAGACAGGTGTTGACAATACACTAGAAGAAATTGATTCATTGACCAAAGAAAATCTCAAGTCCAACAAGTCCCTAACACAAAACATCCAGGAAATATGGAACACCATGAAAAGGCCAAACCTAAGAATAATAGGTATAGAAGGTGAAGAAAACCACCTCAAAGGGGCAGAAAACATATTTAACAAAATCATAGGAGAAAACTTTCCCAATCTAAAGAAAGACATGCCAATGAAGATACAAGAAGTTTACAGAACACCAAATAGAGTGGACTACAAAAAGAAGTCCCCTCACCACATAATAATCAAGAACCCAAATGTATAGAATAAAGAAAGAATATTAAGAGCAGCTAAGGAAAAAGGCCAAGTAACATATAAAGGCAGACCTATCAGAATTACACCTGACTTCTCCATGGAAACTCTGACAGCCAGAAGGTCCTGGATAGATATTCTACCAACACTAAGAGACCATGGATGCCAGCCCAGACTACTATACACAGCAAAGCTTTCAATCACTATAGATGGAGAAACCAAGATATTCCATGACAAAACTAGATTCAAACAATACGTATCCACTAACCCAGCCCGACAGAAAGTTCTGGAAGGAAAACTCAACCCATGGAACTTAACTACACAGATAAAAACATAGGCATTAGATAATCCCACTTTACCAACAGTCAAAAGAAAAAAGGGGTGGAATTCCACACATAATTCCACAATCAACAACCATTCCAAATCAAAGAAGAATGAGCAATCAATAGTCATTAATATCAACTCAATATTAATGGTCTTAACTCAACCATAAAAAGACACAGGCTAACAGAATGGATTTGAAGACAGAACCCATCCTTCTGCTGCTGCATACAAGAAACACACCTCACAAGATCCTCTGAACAGATGGGGAACACGGCAAGGAGTGGGGGGGAGTGGGAGCTAGGAAGAAGAGAGAGGGAGAAGAGGAAGAGAGAGTAGGTCATGGGGGAACAGGAAGGTTGAGTGGGGGGTAGAATAGGTGAAAGAGGGAATCATAGGTTAGTAGACAGATCAGGCACCAGTGTGACCTCTAGTGATCTAAAAGGATGACACCAATGGGGAAGCTAAGCAACAGTGGAGAGACCACCTCAAATGCCCATTCCTGATAATGAACTTGATGTTTATAACCATCCTGGAGCCTTCATCCAGTGACTGATGGAAGCAGAGGCAAACACCCACAGTTAAACACTGAACTGAACCCATGGAACCCAGTAACAGAGAGGAGCGATGAGCAAATTGGCAAAGAATGGGCTGGCAAAACCAGCAGAGACAGCTGATCTGAGCAGGGGAGAGCTCTTGGACGCCAGAACGACAGCTGGGAGGCCAGCATGGGACTGATCCAGACGCCCTGAATGTGAGAGTCAGTAAGGAGGCCTGGGCAACCTGTGGGGCCCTGAGCAGTGGATCAGTATTTATCCCTGGCATACAAACGGACTTGGTATGCCCATAACACAAAGAGGGATGCACCCTCAGCCTGTACTCTTACGTGAGTGCCTGGACCCTACCCTGAGTGAAATGACAGACTCTAGATATCCCCTATGTGGAAGGAATTGGCAATAGGGTGGGAGGCTGGGGGGGGGGGGAGGATGGTGGGGGAGGTGCGGGAGGAGGGGAGGGAGGGGGAACTGGGATTGACATATTAAAAAAAATAAAGAGAAAAAAAAAAGAAAGAAACACACCTCAGCCTCAAAGACAGATATTACCTGAGAGTTAAAGGTTGGGAAAACCAAATGGACCCAAGAAACAAGTGGGGGTAGCAATCATAATATCTAACAAATTAGACTTTAAAATAAAATCAATCAAAAGAGATGAAGGAGGTCATTACATACTCATCACAAGAGAAATCCACCAAGATGAAGTTTCAATTCTGAACATCTATCCCCAAATGCAAAGATATCCATGTTTGTAAAAGAAACATGACTAAAACTCAAATCACATAAAAAGCCCCACACGCTTATAGTGGGAGACTTCAACACCCCACTCTCACCATTAGACAGGAATACCAGACAGAAGCTAAACAAAGAAGCAAAGGGGATAATACAAGTTATGACCCAATTGGGATTATCAGACATCTATAGAACATTCCATCCAAATAAAAAAGAATATACCTTCTTCTCCCCACCACATGGAACATTCTCAAAATTCATCCACATACTTGGCAACATATCAAACTTCAACAGGTACAAAAAAATTGGAATAATTACATGTATCTTATCAGACCACCACGTGTGAAAATTAGAATTCAACACCAAAAAAATTGCAGAAACTCTACAAACTCATGGAAATTGAATAATGAAAAATTGCATCATTCCTGATTCAAAGAAGAAATAAAAAAAGAAATCAAAGACATCATAGAATTCAATGAGAATGAAGACACAGCATGCCCAAACCTATGGGACACTTTGAAAGCAGTACTACGAGGGAAGTTCATAGCATTAAGTGCCCCATGAAGAAACTGGAGAATAGTTACACTAGAGAATAAACAGCACAGCTGCAAGTTCTAGAACACAAAGAGGCAAACTCACCCAGGAGAGTTGATACCAGGAAATAATAAAAATGAGGGCTGAAATCAATGAAGTAGACACTAGGAAAACAATACAAAGAATCAGTGCAACAAAGAGTTGGTTCTTTGAGAAACCCAACAAGATACACAAAACTTTGTCCAAACTTACAAATTAAAAAAATCAGAAATGATGGCTGAGAGGCACTTGAGAAAGTGCTCAACATCCTTAGCCATCCGGGAAATGCAAATCAAAACAACTCTGAGATACCATCTCACTCCTGTCAGAATGGCTAAAATCAAAAACACCAATGACAATTTATGCTGGAAAGGATGTGGTGAAAGGGGGGACACTCCTCCATTGCTGGTGGGAGTGCCAACTGGCTCAGCCACTTTGGAAATCAGTATGCAGATTCCTCAGAAAAATGGGAATAAACCTACCACAAGACCCAGCAACTCCCCTGTTAGGCATATATCCAAAAGATGCCCATTCATACAACAAGGATGTCTGTTCCACTATGTTCATAGCAGCATTATTTGTAATAGCCAGAATTTGGAAGCAACCTAGATGTCCCTCAACCGAAGAGTGGATAGAGAAAATGTGGTACATTTACACAATGGAGTACTATTCAGCAGAAAAAAAAAACAATGGAATCCTGAGATTTGCAGGAAAATGGATGGCACTAGAAGAAACCATCCTGAGTGAGGTAACCCAGTCACAAAAAGAGAAACATGGCATGTACTCACTCATATATGGATTTTAGACATAGATCTGGAGAGTGCCAGCCTACAATCCCATGGCCAGAGAGTCTGGGAAACAGAAACTTCATTTAGTGGCTGATCGAAGAAGAGGCAGACTCCCTTGGTTAAGTACTGAGCTGAACTCAAGAAAGCCAGTAACAGAGAGGGAGGACTGATGACCAAAGGGATTAAGACTGGGCTGGTTTAACCCCCAGAAACAGCTGACCTGACAAAGGTTAACTCTTGAATCCCAGGCATCAGCCTGGGAATCCAGCATGGGACTGATCAAGACCCCCCCTGAATGTGAGTGTCAGTGAGGAGGCCTAGGTAATCTATTGAGCCTTGGGCAGCACTTCAGTACCCATCCCGAGTATACACATGGACTTTGGACTCCCATCCAACAATGTGAGGTGCACTCTCACCCTGAACTCTTGGGGAAGGGTCTAGGCCCTGCCCTATATGAAATGACAGACTATGGACACCCCCATGGAGGGCCTCACCCTCCCTGGGGAAATGAGGGGATAATGGGGGAGGGGTTGGGGGGAGGGCACGGGAGGAGGGGAGGGAAAGGGAGAGGGACCTGGAACTGACTTGTGAAGCAACCTTGTTTCTTATCTAAATTTAAACTGAAAAATAAATAAATAAATAAATAAATAAATCAGAAATGAAAAGGGGGACATGACAACAGACAATGCGGAAACCTAGAGAATCATCAGGTCATACTTTGAAAACCTGTACTCCACAAAATTCGAAAATTTAAAGGAAATTGAAGACTTCCTGGATAGCTATCACTTGCCAAAATTTAATCAAGAACAGATAAGCAATTTAAATAGACCTGTAACCCTTATGGATATAGAAGCAGTCATCAAAAGTCTCCCAACCAAAAAGCCCAGGTTTAGATGGCCTCAGTGTAGAATTCTACAGGAAATTCAAAGAAAAACTTATACCAATTCTTCTAAAAGTATCACACGCAAAAGAAACAGAAGAGCCTTTGTCAAACCCTTTCTACGAGGCTTTAGTAACCTTTGTCCCCAAGCCATACAAATACACAACTAAGAAACAGAACTTCAGACCAATATCCCTCATGAACATTGATGTGAAAATACTCAACAAAATACTGGCAACTCTGATCCAAGAACACATCAAAACAATCATTCACCACAATCAAGTTGGTTTCATCCCAAGGATGCAGGGATAGTACAACAGACCAAAATCCATCAATGTAATCCACCATATAAACAAGCTGAGAAATAAATATTACATGATCATATCACTAGATGCAGAAAAAGCCTTTGACAAAAGCGAACACCCCTTCATGATAAAGGTCTTACAGAGATCCGGGATAGCAGAAACATACCTAAACAAAAAAAAAGCTATATACACCAAACCAACAGCCAACGTCAAACTAAATGAACAGAAACTCAACACTATTCTGCTAAAATCAGGAACAAGACAAGGCTGTCCACTCTCTCCACACCTTTTCAATATTGTACTTGAAATTCTAGCCAGAATCATATGACAATAAAAGGAGATCAAGGGGATACAAATTGGAAAGGAAGAAGTCAAACTTTCACTATTTGCAGATGATATGATAGTTTACATAAGTGATCCAAAAAACTCTACCAGGCAACTCCTACAGCTGATAAATATTTTCAGCAAAGTGTGAGGATACAAGATCAACTCAAGAAAATCAGTAGCCCTATTATATACAGACGATAAAAGGGCTGAGAAAGAAATCAGAGAAACATCACCATTTACAATTGCCACAAACAATATAAAATGCATTGGGGTATTGCTAACCAACAAGAGAAAGACCTGTATCACAAGAACTTTGAGTCTTTAAAGAAAGAAATTAAAGAAGACATCAGAAAATGGAAAGATCTCCATAATCTTAAGTAGGATCAACATAGTAAAAATGGCAATCCTGCCAAAAGCAATCTACAGATTCAATGCAATACCAATTAAAATACCAGCACAATTATTCACAGAACTTGAAAGAGCAATAATCAACTTTATATGGAAAAAGAAAAGACCCAGGATAGCAAAAACAACCTTAATCAACAAAGCAACATCTGGAGGCATTACCATCCCTGACTTCAAGCTCTATTATAGAGCTGTAGTTCTGAAAACAGCTTGGTTTTGGTACAAAAATAGACCAGTAGACCAATGGAATCGAATTGAACACCCTTATATTAACCCACACATGTATGAACATCTGATCTTCAAAAAAGAAGCTAAAAATATACAATGGAAAAAAGAAAGCATCTTCAACAAATGGTGCTGGAATACCTGGATGATGGCATGTAGAAGAATGCGGACAGATCCTTGTCTATCACCATGCACAAAACTTAAGTCCAAATGGATCAAAGACCTCAACATAAATCCAGCCATACTGAACCTCTTAGAAGAGAAAGTGGGTGGTACCCTTGAAGGAATTGGTACAGGAGACTACTTCCTGAACATAACACCAGTAGCACAGACAGTGAGGTCAACAATTAATACATGGGACATCCTGAAACTGAGAAGCTTCTGTAAGGCAAGGGCACAGTCAGCAAGACAGAAAGGCAGCCCACAGAATGGGAAAAAATATTCACTAACCCCACATCTGACATTGGGCTGATATCCAAAATTTACAAAGAACTCAAGAAGCAAGTCTCCAAAACATCAAAGGATCCAATTAAAAAGTGGTCTGCAGAACTAAATAGAGAATTTTCAATAGAGGAGTCTAAAATGGCTGAGAGGCACTTGAGAAAGTGCTCAACATCCTTAGCCATCTGGGAAATGCAAATCAAAACAACTCTGAGATATCATCTCACTCCTGTCAGAATGGCTAAAATCAAAAACACCAACGACAATTTATGCTGGAGAGGATGTGGTGAAAGGGGAACACTCCTCCATTGCTGGTGGGAGTACCAACTTGTTCAGCCACTTTGGAAATCAGTATGGAGATTCCTCAGAAAAATGGGAATAAACCTACCACAAGACCCAGCAACTCCCCTGTTAGGCATATATCCAAAAGATGCCCATTCATACAACAAGGATGTCTGTTCCACTATGTTCATAGCAGCATTATTTGTAATAGCCAGAACTTGGAAGCAGGCTAGATGCCCCTCAACCAAAGAATGGATAGAGAAAATGTGGTACATTTACACAATGGAGTACTATTCAGCAGAAAAAAAAACAATGGAATCCTGAGATTTGCAGGAAAATGGATGACACTAGAAGAAACCATCGTGAGTGAGGTAACCCAGTCACAAAAAGAGAAACATGGCATGTACTCTCTCATGTATGGATTTTAGACATAGATCTGGGGAGTGCCAGCCTACAATCCCATGGCCAGAGAGTCTGGGAAACAGAACCTTCATCCAATGGCTGATGGAAGCAGAGGCCCACTCCTACAGCTAAACACTGAGCTGAACTCAAGAAACCCAGTGGCAGAGAGGGAGGACTGATGAGCAAACGGGTTAAGACTGGGCTGGTTTAACCCCCAGAAACAGCTAACCTGACAAGGGTTAACTCTTGAATCCCAGACTAAAGGCTGGGAATCCAGCGTGGGACTGATCCAGACCCCCTGAATGTAGGTGTCAGTGAGGAGGGCTAGGCAATATATGGGGCCTTGGGTAGTAAATCAGTATATATCCCTGGCATACTAATGGACTTTGGGTGCCCATCCCACAATGAGAGATGCACTCTCACCCTGGACTCTTGGGGGAGGGTCTAGGCCCTGCCCTGGATGAAATGACAGACTATGGACACCCCCATGGAGGGCCTCACCCTCCCTGGGGGAATGAGGGGATATTGGGGGGGTTGTTGGGAGTGCGTGGGAGGAGGGGAGGGAAAGGGAGAGGGAGCTGGGATTGACATGTGAGTAACCTTGTTTCTAATTTAAATTTATATTTAAAAATAAAAAATTTAAAAAAAGATTTAGGACCATTCCCCTATCTTGAAACTGATGTATAATCTGCTCACAGAGAGAATACAATAAAGATCAGAGAGTTTTTTTCTCAGTTTGCCTCAAACAACCATTGCTCCCCTATTATAGTGGGACTGTCTGCTAGATGGTTTCATGAGTTGATTTCTTTTCAAGGGGTGCGTCAACTGTCACCTAAGCACAATGTGTTTTAAGATCTCACAAACACAGTAACCATAGCTTTGTACTTGCAGAAGGAAATTAACAAAGGGTCCACATTTTGTGAGTTTTCTTTCCTGTTAATTTATAATTCCTGGTTACACAAATAAATATTTTTGATAATTTTATATTGAAAAAAAGAAATGCACAAGGATAATCCTGTGCGGCTTCCATGGCTTCTCTGTGACTAGATCTGACCAGGGCCTGTGTACTCCTAGTCATCGCTGTCACTGGACTCACTTGAGACCAGATTTGTTTTAAGTGGTAGCTGGTCACTGATTTTATTTTTTAAAACAAGACTCTGGTGCCTTTTTGCTCTATGTTCCCAAAGACAAAACAGACTATTTTCTCTGCCTTGTAATTCCTACTTTAAATCAAAAAATGATGGAGTATTTATGTTTCCCAAAACTTCAGTAATAAAAAATGTGCCATGGTGTGACAAGCCTTAAACAAAACCATCAAGCCAAATGTGAGGTACTGAACAAATGACTAAGGAGTTAAAATGAGATATTGCTTCATCTATAACTGACTTTCCCATGCAATCAATAACGATGACAGGTCAGTGCCTTATTGTTGTTTTTGTGGTCACATTTACACATATATAAAACAAGTCAAGAGAAGAAAGGCATAGGATATACGGGCTAAAACAGGTTAAGTCAGAACAATAATAAGGACAGCATTAGGCTATTTGGGAACAAACAGAACAACTGGTTTTCTTGAATAGTACTCACTGGGAACAAAATATTCATGATCCACATTTGAGAGTTAATAAAGAAAATAATAGAAAGTTTTCAATTTCTGAGTATTTAAAACTGAAATAAATCATTGCAATACTTTACCATGTATTTTACTTTTCTTTGTAATTCCAAATTATAATACTGGAGTGTTTTGTCATGCAAATTATCTTCATAGTATTGTAAAGAAGTTTGCTGTGTTTATATTATTAAATTTAAAACAACGCAAAATCAATGCCTTCTCAGTGTAAAGAAATAAATATGACAGAAAGAGATCATCACTTTTTCTGAATTCCAAGAGGACAAACATTGACCCAACATTCCCACACTTGCCAGTGAGATAGCTCCCTGCCTCCAGATGGGATAAAGAAGTTAAAAAGGGAAAAAGAAATGCTATAGAAACAGTCTTCCTTTTCATGACAGTAATAAGTAATCTTTCCCCTCTTTGTCACCTGCACAAAGTCACTCTCCAGGTCAGTGGTTTCCAGTGTCGTTCAGGATGCATCAAACCATCTGAAGACTTGTTGTACAAATATGTGGAGTCTGCCAAGCCTTGTAAATCAGACTCTCTGAAAATGCACCTCTATGATCTAGAGTTTTTTTAAATCATCTTTTCAACAGTAATATGCCTGAAGTTTGAAAATAGCCTTTGTCCTTTGTTACATAGCTATATGTGCAAATGCTTTAATATTCACAACTTCAACTCTATGACAAATATAACACTAGATCTAGAAAATGAAAGGGTTTAAATGAGATCTCAAAAGTAAAATAGACAATTTTTAAAAGATAAGCAACAAAAAATCATAACAGAGTCTATGCACAGTTTACCAAAAGCATTCTTGTGATTCCATGTTATCCTGAGTGTGTAATAAAGAAAAAATTCATTTGGTTCAAAAAAACTCACTTAAATTAAATGAGTAGTTACTTCATGGGCAAAAGAAGACATGTGTGGAATATTTCCCACTTGTCCTCTTAAGTTAGTTAAATTTAATTTTCATAACTATAATTGATGAGATTGAACCAAATGATTTCCTCTCCTCAAGCTCAAATTTTCAATGACTCAGAAAGCCCAAAATTCTTTGTATTCACACATAGCTCTATCTGTCTGTCTATCTGTCTCTTTCTATCATCTCTCTCTCTGTCTCTCTCTCCCTTCCTCCTCCCTACTGTCCTCCATCTCCTTCATTCTTTCTTTTTTTCATGTTATTAGAGGCAGCTATTTATTCCCCTACAGTTCTACAAGCTCCAAGTCTGAGGTCAGAACATCTGCGGTGTGGGTCTGTCTCTGAGCTGAGCAGATCTCTGTTTTAATTCTCAGTCTGTAGCTGGCACTCCCTTCCTTTGCTATTGGATGTTTTTTCTCTGTGTGTCTTGTCCATGTGTTCTCTTTTTGTACGGATAACTAGCAGTGATAGTGGGTTAGACTCCACCTTAACATCTCATTTTAACTTCCTTGTTACACTGTTTCTGAATCTGATCCTGTTTGGGAGTACATGAGATTAAGATTTGAACACACAAATTTTGAAAGGATATCTTAAGCACACACACACACACACACACACACACACACACACACTTCTTATTCTCTTTCTCAAACAGCCTGTTCCCAATGAGACACAAACATAGCTAATAAATATCACAAGTGCACTGAATTCACATTTTGATCACAGTAGTAGCCATTGTGGTATCAACAACAGAAGTCCATAGTTTATAGTATGTAGATCCTAGAATCCTATGTTCAGAATGCAAAGAACAAATCCTTGATAGGATTTGACATGAACCAAAAAGTTATTTTACACATCTCAATCCCAGAGGACCCATTATCATGAAACTCTTAAGGATGTTGCTTCTCCCTTTCTGTTTAAACCTATAAACATCTTTCCTAAAGATAAGAGAAGCTCCACTGTATATTCTCACATGGCCTTCCATCCAGTGATTGTGTTTGTCTTCTCCCTTCTTTAATCAGACATTCTGAGAGTTCCATCGGCATTCCATCTACCACTCTTCTTTTTCCCGCACAATTCTTGAGTCTCATAATAAATTTCATTCTACAACACTTCTGGTATCTTAATTTATAAATCCACTATTCCGTTTTACTTCATGTCTATGATGCTTTCTCTGCCCTTCTTGAAGCTCAGCTTTACAGATTCAGTAGCCAGGACAAGCTGATAATGGGGCATTAACACACTAGCATTGTTTAACCTTTCCTCTAACCTGACCTTGTTCGTGCTGACCTTTTGGTCTTTCCTTTATTCAACACACATTCAACGGATACTACCTGGCTCCAGACTGTGAAAGGAAGTAAGAAACACAAAGATAACTA
Organism: Mesocricetus auratus; assembly: GCF_017639785.1. Lineage (NCBI taxonomy): Eukaryota > Metazoa > Chordata > Mammalia > Rodentia > Cricetidae > Mesocricetus > Mesocricetus auratus. Next base: position 2,350,460 of record NW_024429201.1, read on the forward strand.
CAACCCAGCCCCTGACCTGATAGACTCCATGAACCTATGAGACACAGGTCAAAAGAGAATTTTTTATTCCAAGTAGCAAGAAAAAGAAAGTGCATTATAACAGCTGTTCATTGGAAAATCAGAGCAGAGGTAATATAGTAGTAACAGGCAAACCTTTCCGTTTATTGACAACTTTGTGTGGTCTTGGCAGCTATGTGAAGTAGAATCATTTATGTTAATAGATTGGCTAGTTTTTAAGGGACATTTTAATTTCTAAAATTAAAGTTGTGGAGAATAGAAGCTTTAGTGTTATAAGAAAAATCTTTTTCTTCTGTTGATGGAGATAAATAGTGTCTTTTATTTTAGTGAGGACTGATTTTTTTAACTAAGGCTATCTCACTGTGTTGTCTGTCTCTGTTCCCAACTACCAAGATGAAACCATCTCAGTGAAGGATCATTATTTGATGGTTATTCAACCTCAGCGCTGTTCTTGCTCACCTCAAGATCAACTTATCCTCAAGGTGACTGTACTCACATCAGTTTTCATGAGAAGGCCACGAGTTCGTTGAAGTACTTTGACAAACTAAGTCCAACAATTCACAAAAAGTGAACTTATAAGTGCATTCTGCTTCTCTGAATTTATCTAGATTTTTTGTGGGAGAAAATGGCCAAGGGAAAAGTAATGGCTCTAAATAAAATAGGACAATTTTATTATAATGGGTTAGTGGCTAATAGCTGTAAGCTTGACTTGTTTGTGGCAAACACAATTCCAGTTTTACTTTGAACATTGTCTTAAAGAGGACTAGCAGACTCCAGCTTAAAAGGCAGAGGTTAGAGCAGAGCAGATGCTCCAGCTTGTGGAGTACTTGCTATGCAAGCATGAGGACCTGAATCCAATCTCCAGAATTCTTGGCAAAACAAACAAGAACAAACAAAAGCATGAATGGTGCTGTGTGCTCGTAATCCCAGTGCCAAGGTGACCCCTAGCTCTTACTGAAAGATCCTGTCTCAAAAAGTAAAGTAAATGACAAACGCTAAGATTGTCCCCCTTGGCATATACAAGGAGAGACAGAGAGAGAGAGAGAGAGAGAGAGAGAGAGAGAGAGAGAGAGAGAGAGAGAGAGAGAGAGAGAGAGAATAAATTTAGTAAATTTTACAATAATTTTCATGTCCAAGGAGGTAATGAATCCACTCCTAAAGATAGCCTGGAGAAGAGGGAGTAATGGTTTCAAAACATTAGTCCCCTTGAGACAAGTAAAGGCACTTATTCCTACATCAAAATCATTAGTTTGTTCTTTAACTAATTTGCTGTTTGTATGCATTGCAAATCTCCTTGTAACCTGCATGCCAGATGCTCAGGAATGTACAACATGTCATTAGGTACTTTGCTCTCCAAGACATTGTAACTTAGAAAAAGACTAATAATGGGAAGAAGTTTGAATTTCCATAGAACGTTCCAGAATGCATCATTCATCATAAAACCACTTTAAAACACAGGCTTAGATAGTAAGTCAAAACAAAACTTTCCAAAAATATCTTTTGACCTCTAAGCATGCACCAAGGTAGACACACTAGAAGTCTTTATTGCAGTTATTGGAATCATTCATTATAAAAATTCTCTCTAGAAATTAGTCAGTTCATTCATTTCCCACTTAAAACTCTATTTAAAATAAATGCAATGATTACAACAACATCATAAATCTCATCTCATTCTCAGACTGCTATTTACCAGAAATGTGACAATGATAAGAAAATTCTGTCTGAACTTCATTCTCTCTGTGTGTCTCTCTGTCTGTTTCTCTATGTGTGTCTCCCTCCCTCCCTCCCTCCCTCCCTCCCTCCCTCCCTCCCTCCCTCCCTCCCTCCCTCCCTCCCTCCCTCTCTCTCTCTCTCTCTCTCTCTCTCTCTCTCTCTCTCTCTCTCTCTCTCTCTCTCTCTCTCCACAATAAAAGCTGTCCACTTCACCTCCCGAAGGTATCATGGCAATAACATCAATGACCTGAAGTGGATGCTAGCATCACACTGTAAATCACAGGGTACTGTGTTTCTGTAACTAACAAGCTACAAAGGTAGCAGGTCTTTTCCTTTAACAGTCTCTTACATACCTCCCTGAATGAAGGATGCAGAGGCAGCAGACTGTAGTGAGTCACAGCTGATGATGGAGAATGGTAAATCTTTTTTCTGCTTTCCTCTTCTACCCTTCAGATCATCACTAACAAGTGTAAGAATCCCCTGGAGCTCCATCTCCTCTCCTGGCTCTCATTCTCTCCCTGGGACAGGTGCTAATGAGTAACAAGATGAGAAGGCGGCATCAGCATCGGGAGAGTGAGGCCTTTCTCATTTCATGCCGCAGATAATCAAATCCTAAACAATTATAAGTTGATATCATAAGAGGAAGGAGGTCTGCTTTCCATAATTACTTTTTTCTAAAATAGAAGTAGCATTTCAGCCCATGATATTTAACATTTCAGGATCAGATCCTTTTGGGAAACAAATATTTGCTGGTATTTTTGAAGTGTAGATTTACTCAAAGGGCATCTTTTTATGTAAATCTCCATCTATACATTTTAGTAATAGTCATTTCCGAAACCAATCTATTCTTCTTTTTTTTAACTGACTGGTATATACTTGCTTCAGTAGGATTTTTCTTTAAATCGTTTTGTATTACAACTTAGGGGTCAAATTCTTCTCAGTTTATGCCGAAGGATAACAGAGCTGCTCAGCCCCAATATTAAAGCTAACTTAAATCAGTTATCTGTGTTATCTTATAGGTCTGTTATCTTTAAGTCTACCTCTACAAGTCTAGGAATTGTCTCTATAACGAGTGATAAGAAAGTTACAATCAAAAGTAAATTTAGCAACCCATTTCTCTGAAGTTAAAAAGTTAGGTTTGAAGTTTTGACCTGTATAAGAACCTCAGAAGGAAAGGCTTGGTATGTTGACACTTTCTGATGTCACTATTGCAACACACATAGCAAACAATATAAGAACTGTTTGTAAGCCCCACCAGTGTTTGATCTGTGTCATTCTTTGGAGGGGAAGGATGAGGAGGCTCTTGTGAGCACTGTAGATGTGGAAATAGCCCTGTCTTCTCTCCAACTAAAACAACGTCCTCCAAATTCAACAGCCCAAGGTCATCCAGAAAGATGATGACTCTTTCATGTCAGCCTGGTCCCACAGTCACATCAGCCCCAAATGAACACACTAGACTTACATGAATTATGAAACTGTTGACCATTATCTTGGGTTTCTTATTTGTTAGCTCTGTCTAAATTATCAACCCATTTCTATTCATCTAAGTATTTCCGTGTGGTTTTGGCTTACCAGGGAATTCTGGACCTGTAACTCGTTTGCCTGCTACATGATGCTCAGCATCTCCACCGAGAAAAGAAGAGGGCAATTTCCTGTTTGTCCCTGTTTATATCTTGATTCTGCCCAGCTATGTCACTTCCTGTCTATCTGTACAGACCTCTATGGTTAGCTAGTGGCAAGTTTCTGCCCAGCAATGTCACTTCCTATCTGGCCAATAAGCCAATCAGTGTTTTATTCATTAACCAATAAGAGAAACATATACACAGAAGAACATTCCCCATAAACAAAGTCACCCCTGAAAAACACTAAAAGAGAACATTGTCACATTCTTTGGGTCTTTGTTAATCCAGACACATATTGACTTTCAAACATGGAAAGTTGCTCTTTCTTTAGTTTCTGTTAATAGAATCACCTATGTTATTATTTTTAATTAATTTATTTTTATTATATATATGTGTGTATATATATATATTATTTTATCAGAGTTTTGCCTGTATGTGTGTCTGCCTAAGGGTGTTAGATCCTGGAGTTAGAGACAGCTGTAAGCTTCCATGTGGGTGCTGAGACTTGAACCAGGGTCCTCTGGAAGATCAGTCAGTGCTCTTAACTGTTGAATCATCTCTCCAGTCCTCATAATTTTTTTCAAGACAGAGTTTCTTTGTGTAGGCCTGGCTGTCCTGGAACTCACTTTGTAGCCCAGGCTGGCCTCAAACTCAGGAGATCTACCTGTCTCTGTCTCCTGAGTGCTGGGATTAAAAGTGTGTACCACTACGGCCTGGTTACTGTATAATTACTAGGCAGTATTTATGGCTTGTTTGTAATCTTCAGTCTGCACAGAATTTATTCTCTCACTTATTTTATTCTCATTTTATTTTATCAGATTTATTTATTTTCTTTTATTTGTATGTGCATATCTCTGCCTAGGTTTACATGTACCACATGCATGCATGTTCTCTTGGTGACCAGAAGAGGACATCAGATCCCCTGAATTTGGAGATACAGGTATTTGTAAGCCCTCAGGCATGGGTGAGAAGAACCAAACCCAGGTCCTCTTACGGAGCAGTAAGATTCATTAATGGCTGAGCCATCTTTACAGTCCCTCCTCTTATTTTTAAAAATGTATTGTTTGAGAATTTTTTACACTTATGTAATAAAATATGATCATTTCCACCACCCACTTCCTCCAACACCTGCTTGAATCTCCTAACACATCCTCCTCCAAAATTCGCCTCTTCCCCTTATTCTGTATCTAATATGCCATTAAACTCAGTATTGCCAATTTGTGCATGATACTGGGCCATCAACCAGAACTCAGGCAAGCTACCAGTGGCCATATGCTCAAGGGAAAGTGACCCTCCGTTCACCAGCAGCTATCAATTCCTAGTCAGTAATGTGCCCTTATGAGCTCCTTCCAGTCCATGTAGGAATTTCAGGTGGCTTGATCTGTGCAGATTTTATGAAAGTAACGACAGTATGATAGACATGTCACATCCAGAAAACAGCATTTCCCAGAACTTCTCCCCACCCTTAAAAGTTTTTAAACATTATGTAATATTGCTGACGATAACAGTACTTCATTTACAAACTGTGAAATATAAATCAAACTGATGGAGTATAATATTTTCACTTGATTGATTAACTGGTTATCTGTAACTGCTCTCAGCTTTCAAAACTGAAACCTAGCTCAGCTAAAATATATAGGATTTCGATTCAGTAACTGAGCTATAAGGACTGAACATATAAAGGCAAGTATTTTTTAACTATAATAATTCTCTATGAAAAAAACTAAGCATATACTTCTGAGTAAACAGACAATTGGCAAAACCAGACCGTTCAGGAATACTTCCTAACAAATTTCTCTTTCAAAAATGTATGACCTAAGAAAAAAGATGGGCATAAGTCACATGAAACACAACAGAACAATAGTAATCACAATGTACCTCTACCCTATTCCCCAGGTCTAGACAGTTTTTCCTCCACAGTGAAAGTTATACAGGCCCATCACCCACTCCAAACAAGAATTTGAACTAAATTCTTTGCCGCAATGTGATGTTCATGTTTGGCTTATAGATTGCCTTTGGCATGGCATACAGGCTTTTTAGGAGGCAATGCCTGAAATGCCTGGCCATCATATCCAGGAAATGCAGTTTATTTGAGAGCTCCTGCAGATGACAGGTGCTTTCAAACTAAGTAAAAAGTGAATGATAGGTGTTCTCAAAAAATAAGCAATAGATTAGTATATATTTAGTCTTTATTAATAGGTTATCTATTATTTAGTTTTCTCTCACTATGAATATGTGTGTTCTAGAAGATATTCCAGGGATCTTCCTGTGCGGGAGGGAACTAAGTGGGAAAATTTTGGTTAGCTTACCTCCTTGATTATTCTCTGCTAAAGTCAAATTTGGTTCAAGTTTCCAACTGTTGAGAGTTAGATGTTACTTTGTAAATTTAAAGTAAAATGATCTACGGTCTCACTGACACCAATTGGTCAATCAATTATCTAGTTGCCTTCCCTTTACACATGGGTGATATTGTCAACCAGGAAGTGAGTTGGTATTGATGTTACACCAGTGGCTGAGCAGATGTGTGTCCATGTATAATTTAACAAACTCAATTCTGAGTTTCTACTTGTGGTCATCTGCTTTCTTTCTAGCTTGTATGCTTCAATGCTAAAATGTGCTCAAATTTAGGTGCAGAGCGGTTCAACCTGAACATAAACCATTGTGTCTTTGTGAAGGGATACGGTCTCTATTTCTTTGCTTAACAATGATGTTATTCACCTGATTGCACTCCATTGTTGTTATGAGCCTGCACAGGTAAAATGATAGGGGTTTTTTGCATTGGTTATTTACAAATGAGAGCACACAAGGTAGATATTAATTAGCTTCATCAATAAGCTTGGAAAAATCGAGAAGAAATGAAAATTTCACTGAAAGATGTTCCTTAAACTCCATCATGCAAGGCGCAGTGTGGCTGCTTCAGAAAATGAGGAGAACAAAACTTGATTATCCTGTGTGCTTTTGAAATTGATCTCCATTTCCTAAAACTCACACCAAATACGGTCTTAAGACTAGGCATAAATCTTAAATAATGATCAGTTCTAATTTAATGACACAAGATATAGTGTCTCCCATCTCATACACATTAGTTGGCCTTTGTAAACCTAGGTACCTCCTGTGGGCACTGAATACTTATTTTTTGGGGGGAAGAGGGAGAAAATTCTATACATGTCTAAGCTTCTGAGAGATCTTTGTGAAGGATTCCTTTTTAAAATTGTGAAAATAGAATAAGCTATCCATATTTTAGGATCTTGGTAGATGTTGAAATAAATACTAAAAATAAATACTTTTGATACAACTTTACATTGAGTGTTATTTTAAGGGAAGTGCGCAAATCATTCATTTTTGAGTTAAGCACTGCTTTCTCAAAATAAAACATCATTAGTAATGCCAAATTATGTTTAGTAATCATTTAAATTCAGCTTGTGGCCTATTAGTGATGCTTCCAATGCACAGATAAAGTTCAAAAATTTATAAGTCATACCTTTTAATACAGTTGGTTTATGTGTATGTGATTTGATATGTACTTAAGCACATGGAATTATTTGGCTTTAGAATGAAACAGACAGATTTAAACCGTAATTCTTGGCCAGGGAAATGACTCAGCAGTAAAAGAGCTTGCCATACAAGTTCCCAGGAAAGAAATGAATGCCGCATAGATGTGGGCAGGACTGCATAGAGTCTTACAGCTCTCCGTGGCCAAGACTGTCAACAGGAAGGTTGAGAGAATCTTTCATAAAAATGAGCACTCACCACTATCCTGCATATTCTATTGGATCAATGAATATGGAATTCCTTGATGGAACACCATTGATTGATGATACATTCAAGAAGAGATAACCTTAACACAATGCAATCATTTTAAGTATTTAAAACCAAACTTGGAAAATGAGGACTGGCTGACTTGATTAACATAAATTACTGACTAAAAGTTCTATATAACTTTATAAATAGAAAATAGATTCAGTTAAAGACATCGACTACATAAAGCCTAGAGAAATGTAAAACAATACTCAAGCTAGAAATCAAAGTAGATTCACTTTAAGATTTAGTCATTTTTCAGTAGTAGGTGAACAGTACACACACAGAGTTCCACAGGATGTGCCTAAAGGATGAAGGGAGTGATGAGAACAGAGCCCCACAACCAGTTGGTATTCAAAGCATAAGAGGTTGTAAGACGCTTGGTCCTCAATGAGACATCTATATCATAGCCTTTCCCCCATGCCATGACTCAGGAGTCATCATAGAAAGGGAAAGATAGCAAGAGTGAGAGACATTCCAGATGTGGAGGGGTCTTTCACATGAACTGACAGAGTCTTTTAAAAATAAAGATTAGAGAAATGGGCATGATGGCACATGCTTTTGATCCCAATAATCAGGAGGCAGAGAAAGGTAGATCTCTGTGAGTCTGAGGATGACCTGGTCAACAAACTGAGTTATAGGGCATCCAGAGCTGTTACACAGAAAACCCTGTAGATAGATAGATAGATAGATAGATAGATAGATAGATAGATAGATAGTAGATATTAGAACATTTCTAGAGATAATAGAGAAAAAAGAAAGTGTGAATTTGATAAAGGAATTCAAGCTTGTATAATTTGCCCTACATCAAATTTTAAGCTTATTAAACTACATTATAATACAAAGCCTCCAAGATTTTTTTCTACCATGTTGGAAATAACACTTCTATTGTAACTGATTGAAATATTATAATTAGCAAGGTTATTTCACTGATGTGTATTAATCCTATGCCCAAGTGTGTACATGCTAATTAGGAACAATGAAAATGAACAACTACTAGTTCACTTGAATTAACATGCATCAAAGTTATCATTTACTAAGTATTTGCTATATTTAGGTATCAACTTATAGCTTTATACATTTAGAAAGAATGATTCGAGCTAGTATTGAATAAGCATAGTGTTGACCTATGAAATACAGGCTGAGGAAATACTGCAAAGTTTATTTTTTATTTGTTTGCTTGCTTGTTTGTTTATCTGTACATGTGGTACTTGGCTGCCACAGACCACATATGGAAGCCAGAGGACATCTCTCTGGGGACTCAGTTCCCTCTTGCCACCTAGTGGTACCCAGGATGGAACTCAGATCATCATGCCTGCATGGAATTACCTCTGTCTGCTGATACATCTTGCCAGCCTTTGCAAAAGATTTCTAAGCAAATCAATCACATAGAGAAAAAAAATGAGTGAATTTTTTGCAAAGCAGATCTTTGCAAACTTTTCTCTTAAATGAAATCAGGCTTTGCATGAGGTTGACCCAATTCAGTTTGCAGATTCACCTTCACTTGCTGTAGTTGAATGTTTTTAACTCTTTGGAGCCCACCACCCAGCTCCCAAGTAAATACATGAAGACTTATTCTTACTTATGAATTCCCAGCCTTGGTTTGGCTTTTTACTCTACTCTACTTATTCCATGACTGGTTGTGTGACTAGGTGACTAGCCCCTGGCATCCTCCTCTCCTCTTTTTTTTTTTTCGAGACAGGGTTCTCTGTTGCTTTGGATGCTGTCCTGGAACTCCCTTGGTAGTTCAGGCTGGTCTCGAGATCCTCCTGCCTCTGCCTCCCGAGTGCTGGGATTAAAGGCATGCACCACCAATGCCCGGCTCTCCTCTTTTTCTTGTTCCTCCCTTTTCTCATTCAAGCCTAGATTTCTCCACCTGTCTATTCTTTCTGTGAACCAACCCCACCTATCCTTTCTCCTGCCTAGCTATTGACTGTTCAGTTATTTATGAAACTAATCAGGTATTTTAGGCAGCCAAAGTAACACAGCAGCACAGAGTTAAACAAATGCAACATAAAAGAATGTAATGCAATCCAGGCCTGCCTTCCAGTGCCTGGGGAATGCCACAAAGCCTCGCCTCCCGGCTAGAGACATGCACCACAGATTCCAGGTCTTCTCTTCCACCAACAGGACCAGGGGACCAGGTAAACTGGGCCCTGTATCCAGTCCTGCCTTCCAGTGCCTGAGGACTGCCATAGAACCTCCCTCCTGGCGGGAGTCATGCACCCCAGATTCCTGATCTTCTCTTCCACCAACGGGACCAGTAGACCAGGGGACTAGGGAACCAGTGCTTGCAGACCGCCGGTGGGAGACTACACACCCCAGATTCCTGGTCTTCTTCTCCACACATGGGAACAGGACTAGGACCAGGAAGAAGAGACCTATCAGATATTGGACGTGCTTGCACCCACCCACTGAAAGGAAACTCTGGTTGGTCCCCTAACCACCAGACCAGTAAGGGTCTCTCTCTGCATCCACTAGAAGAAGAGATGAGACAGAGACAATACAAAAACACACTCAGCAACAGAAAAACATATAAGACACCACCAGATTCTAGAGACTCCACACCAGCAAGACTCCAACATTCAAATGCAAATCAAGCAGAAGAGAATGACCTTAAAAACAACTTCATGAAAATAATAGAGGCCCGCAAAGAGGATATAGGAAAATCCCTCAAAGAAATGGAAGAAAAACAAACAAAAATGGAAGAAATGGAAGAAAAAGCAAGCCAAAAAATGCAACAAATAGAAGAAAAAACAAACCAAAAACTGCAAGAAATTCAGCAAAAAAAACAAAAAATGCAGGAGGCCTAGGTAATCTATTGAGCCTTGGACAGCAGATCAGTACCCATCCCAAGTATACACACGGTCTCTGGACTCCCATAGAACAATGTGAGGTGCACTCTCACCCTGAACTCTTGGGGAAGGGTCTAGGCCCTGCCCTATATGAAATGACAGACTATGGACACCCCCATGGAGGGCCTCACCCTCCCTGGGGGAATGAGGGGATAACGGGGGGGGGATGGGGGGAGGGCACGGGAGGAGGGGAGGGAAAGGGAGAGGGACCTCGTACTGACTTGTGAAGCAACCTTGTTTCTTATCTAAATTTAAAATGGAAAATAAAAAAAATATTAATAAAAAAAAATGCAAGAAATAGAAGAAAAACAATCGAAAAATTCAAGAAATGGAAGAAAAAACAAACCAAAAATTTTTAAAAAATGCAACAAATGGAAGAAAAGACAAAACAAAAAATTGCAAGTAATAATTCAAACAGTGCAAATGTTGAAAACTGAAATAGAGACAATAAAAAAACACAATCTGAAGGAAGGCTGAAAGTAGAAAAGCTGGGCAAATGGTCAGGTACTACTGATGCAAGCATAACCAACAGAATACAAGAGATAGAAGAGATACTCTCAGTTGTTGTGAATACACTAGGAGAAATTGATTCATCAACCAAAGGAAATTTTAAGTCCAACAAGTCCCTAACAAAAAACATCGAGGAAATATGAAACACATGAAAATACCAAACCTAAGACTAATAGGTATAGAAGAAGGTGAAGAAAACCACCTCAAAGGGGGCAGAAAACATATTCAACAAAATCATAGAAAAAAACTTTCCCAATCTAAAGAAAGACATGCCAATGTAGGTACAAGAAGCGTACAAAACACCAAATAGCATGGACCACAAAAAAAGTCCCCTCGACACAAAATAATCAAGGCCCCAAATATACAGAATAAAGAAAGAATATTAAGAGCAGCTAAGGAAAAAGGCCAAGTAACATATAAAGGCAAACCTATCAGAATTACACCTGACATCTCCATGGAAACTCTGAAAGCAAGAAGGTCCTGGATAGATATTCTACCAACACTAAGAGACCATGGATGCCAGCCCAGACTACTATACCAGGCAAAGCTCTCAATCACTATAGATGGAGAGAACAAGATATTCCATGACAAAACTAAATTCAAACAATACATATCCACAACCTCAGCCCTACAGAAAGTTTTGGAAGGAAAACTCCAACCCAAGGAAGTTGACTACACCCATAAAAGCTTAGGTATTAGATAATCCCACTTTACCAACAGTCAAAAGAAAAAAGGGGTGTAATTCCACACATAAATCTACAATCAACAACCATTCCAAATCAAAGGAGAATGAGCAATCAATAGTCATTAATATCCCTCAATATTAATGGTCTTAACACACCCATAAGAAGACACAGGCTAACAGAATGGATTCAAAGACAGAACCCATCCTACTGCTGCATACAAAAAACACACCTCAGCCTCAAAGACAGACAATACATCAGAGTTAAAGGTTGGGAAAAGATTTTCCAATCAAACAGACCCAAGAAACAAGCGGGGGTAGCAATACTAATATCTAACAAATTAGACTTTAAAAATAAAATCAATCAAAAAAAATGAAGGAGGTCATTACATACTCATCACAGGCTAAATCCACCAAGATGAAGTTTCAATTCTGAACATCTATGCCCCAAATACAAAGGCATCCACGTTTGTAAAAGAAACATTACTAAAACTTATATAGCCCCACATACTTGTAGTGGGAGACTTCAACACCCCACTCTCACCACTATACGGGAATACCAGACAGAAACTTAACAAAGAAGCAAAGGGTCTAATAGAAGTTATGACCCAATTGGGATTAACAGATGTCTATAGAACATTCCAACCAAATAAAAAGAATATGCCTTCTTTTCACCAACACATGGAACCTTCTCAAAAATCGACCACATACTTGGCAACATATCAGACTTCAATGGGTACAAAAAAATTGGAATAACTCCATGCATCTTATCAGACCACCATGCGTTAAAATTAGAATTCAACAACAACACAAACTGCAGAAACCCTACAAACTCACAGAAATTGAATAATGAACAACTGCATCATTCCTGGGTCAAAGAAGAAATAAAAAAAGAAATTAACGACTTCATAGAATTCAATGAGAATGAAGACACAACATACCCAAACCTATGGGACACTTTGAAAGCAGTGCTATGAAGGAAGTTCATAGCACTAAGTGCCCACATGAAGAAACTACAGAATAGTTACATTAGAGAATAAACAGCACAACTGAAAGCTCTAGAACAAAGACAGGCAAACTTACCCAGGAGGAGTAGACACCAGGAAATAATCAAACTGAGGGTTGAAATCAATAAAGTAGAAACTAGGAAAACAATACAAAGAATCAATGCAACGAAGAGTTGGTTCTTTGAGAAAATCAACAAGATAGACAAACTTTGTCCAAACTTACCAAACAGCGGAGTATGAACATGCAAATTAACAAAATCGGAAATGAAAATGGGGACATAACAATGGACTCTGAGGAAATTCAGAGAATCATCAGGCCACACTTTGAAAACCTGTACTCCACAAAACTCGAAAATTTAAAGGAAATTGAAGACTTCCTGGATAGCTATCTCTTGCCAAAATTAAATCAAGAACAAATAAGCAATTTAAATACACCTATAACCCCTAAGGAAATAGAAGCAGTCATCAAAAGTCTCCCAACAAAAAAAGCCAAGGTCCAGCTGGCATCAGTGCAGAATTCTACCAGAAATTTAAAGAACAGCTTATATCAATTCTCCTCAAAATATTCCACACAATAGAAGCAGAAGGGTCTCTGCCAAACTCTTTCTACAAGGCTTCAATAAACTTAATCCCCAAGCCACACAAAGACACAACTAAGAAAGAGAACTTCAGACCAATATCCCTCATGAACATTGATGCAAAAATACTCAACAAAATACTGGCAAATCAGATCCAAGAACATATCAAAACAATCATTCACCACGATCAAGTAGGTTTCATCCCAGGGATGCAGGGATGGCTCAACATACGAAAATCCATCAATGTAATCCACCATATAAACAAGATGAAAAACAAAAATCACATGATCATCTCACTAGATGCTGAAAAAGCCTTTGACAAAATCCAACACCCCTTCCTGATAAAGGTCTTGGAGAGATCTGGGATAACAGGAACATACCTAAACATAATAAAAGCTATATACAGCAAACCAACAGCCAACATCAAACTCAATGGACAGAAACTCGACGCAATTCCTCTAAAATCAGAAACAAGACAAGGCTGTCCACTCTCTCCATACCTTTTCAATATTGTACTTGAAATTCTAGCCAGAGTCATATGGCAACAAAAGGAGATCAAGGGGATACAAATTGGAAAGGAAGAGGTCAAACTTTCACTATTTGCAGATGATAAGGTAGCTTACATAAATGACCCAACGAACTCTACCAGGGAACTCTTACAGCTGATTAACACCCTCAGCAAAGTGGCAGGCTACAAGATCAACTCAAGAAAGTCAGTAGCCCTACTATATACAGATGATAAAAGGGCTGAGAAATAAATCAGAGAAACATCACCCTTTACAATTGCCACAAACAACATAAAATACCTGGGGGGTAACGCTAACCAAACAAGTGAAAGACCTGTATCGCAAGAACTTTGAGTCTTTAAAGAAAGGAATTAAAGAAGGCCTCAGAAAATGGAAAGACCTCCCATGCTCTTGGATAGGTAAGATCAATATAGTAAAAGTGGCAATCCTGCCAAAAGCAGTCTACAGATTCAATGCAATCCCCTTTAAAATACCAGCACAATTCTTCACAGACATTGAAAGAACAATAATCAATTTTGTATGGAAAAACAAAAGACCCAGGATAGGCAAATCAATCTTACTCAACAAAGCCACATCTTGAGGTATCACCATCCCCCACCTCAGGCTCTGTTATAGAGCTGTAGTCCTGAAAAGAGCTTGGTATTGGCACAAAAATAGACAGGTAGACCAATGGAATCAAATTGAACACCCTGATACTAACCCATACATGTATGAACATATGGTCTTCGACAAAGAACCTGAAAATGTACAATAGTTAAAAGAAAGCATCTTCAACAATTGGTGCTGGCATACCTGGCTGCTGGCATGTAGAAGAATGCGGATTGATCCTTGTCTGTCGCCATGCACAAAACTTAGGTCCAAATGGATCAAAGACCTCAACATAAATTCAGCCACACTCAAGCTATTAGAAGAGAGAGTGGGAGGTACCCTTGAACTAATTGGAACAGGAGACAGCTTCCCGAACATAACACCAGTAGCACAGACAGTGAGGTCAACAACTAATACATGTAACATCCTGAAACTGAGAAGCTTCTGTAAGGCAAAGGACACAGTCAACAAGACAGAAAGGCAGCCCACAGAATGGGAAAAGATATTCACTAACCCCACATCTGACAGAGGGCTGAACTCCAAAATTTACAAAGCACTCAAGAAGCAAGTCTCCAAAACACCAAAGGATCCAATTAAAAAGGGGGCTACAGAACTACATAGAGAATTCTCAATAGAGAAGTTTAAAACGGCAGAGAGGCACTTGAGAAAGTGCTCAACATCCTTTGCCATCCAAGCAATGCAAATCAAAACAACTCTTAGATGCCATCTTACTCCTGTCACAATGGCTAATATCAAAAACACCAGTGACAGTTTATGCTGCAGAGGTTGTGGAGAAAGGGGAACACTCCTCGACTGCTGGTGGGAGTGCCAACTCGTATAGCCACTTTGGAAATCAGTATGGAGATTCCCCAGAAAAAAGGGGAATAAGCCTACCACAAGACCCAGCCATTCCACTCTTAGGCATATATCCAAAAGATGCACATTCATACAACAAGACGTCTGTTCTACTATGTTCATAGCATCATTATTTGTAATAGCCAGAACTCGGAAGCAACCTTGATGCCCCTCAATCGAAAAGTGGATAGAGAAAATGCATACAATGGAGAAAAATCCGCAGAAAAAAATCAATGGAATCCTGAAATTTGCAGGCAAATGGATGGCACTAGAAGAAACCATCCTGAGTGAGGTAACCCAGTCACAAAAAGACAAACATGGTATGTACTCTCTCATGTATGGATTTTAGACATAGATCTGGGGAGTGCCAGCCTACAATCCCATGGCCAGAGAGTCTGGGAAACAGAACCTTCATTCAATGGCTGATGGAAGCAGAGGCAGACTCCCACAGCTGAACACTAAGCTGAACTCAGTGACGGAGAGGGAGGACTGATGAGCAAAGGAGTTAAGACTGGGCTGATTTAACCCCCAGAAACAGCTGACCTGACAAGGGTTAACTCTTGAATCCCAGACTGATGGCTGGGAATCTAGCATGGGACTGATCAAGATCCCCTGAATGTGGGTGTCAGGGAGGAGGCCTAGGCAACATATGGGGCCTTGGATAGTAGATCAGTATTTATCCCTGGCATACAAATGGACTTTGAGTGCCCATCCAATAATGATAGATGCACTCTCACCCTGGACTCTTGGGGGACCGTCTAGGCCCTGCCCTGGATGAAATGACAGACTATGGACACCCCCATGGAGGGCCTCAACCTCCCAGGGGAAATGAGTGGATATTGAGGGGGGTTGGTGGGCAGATGTTGGAGGAAGGGAGGGGAAGGGAGAGGGACCTGAGATTGACATGTGAAGCAACCTTGTTTCTATTTTAAATTTAGATTTAAAAAAATTTTTTTTGGTTTTTACGAGACAGGGTAGATTTAAAAATTAAAATTAAAAAAGAATACAATGCATCTTTGTGTTATTAAACAAATATTTCACAGCATAAACAAATGCAACACATCTTCAACCACTATTCCACAACAACTTGTTGTTCAGCTTCCTTGACTTTTGTTCTAACTCTCTCTGATAAGAAAGAAATCTTTTTTCATAAAGTTATTGTATATAAAATATAATGCAATACATTTAAATAACTAGACATTTAAATAACTCAACAACCACATATATTATTATTAGGACCTTTGTGTGAATCATGAATTCCTAGTGTATGAACACAAAGAAAGATGTAAATGTACTCTGTATAATTTGGAACATATCACTTCTCTATTGAAGTGAATGTTTTTCTTAGAAACTAACCATTTTGAACAGATTGTAATTACCTTGTCAATTAGCTTGTATTTAATACTTCAATAACCTAGACATTTCATTTTAACTTTGACTAAAGTTATGATTTCTTTTTAAAACTCCTTTTTCTTAAGAAGTACATAAAAGTTTTGAGACAGTAGAAATAGGGATAATAAAACAAACCAAGAAAACATGCTGCTTAAGCAACTTTAAATAGAAATAATTTTAAAGAAACTAAGATAACAAAAGGTTGTTGGAACATTGATAAATTTTGGATTTGGAGGGACATGTCTCTCCCATATGATAAAGCCAGAGAGTAGGGAGAGAAGGCATATATAGGGGCCTGGAATTTCTCACATTAGAGTCTGATGTCTGGCTTTAGATCCACAGGGCAAATGTGAACCTCATTGAGAGGCATGAAGATGAAACTAAATTAACAAAGGGAAAGGCCTTCAGAAAGAGAGGGTCAGAGAAGTGGCAGGAAGGAAGCTAAAAGATCCTTTGCCAAAAGAACTGGCAAAAGGAAACCATCTATGACAGCCTCACAGGAGGAACCTCCAGTAGGACACAGCCCACAAGCAAGGAATCATCACATGGGATCATTCTTATCATCAAAATGACAGTGGCAGAATAAAAATGACCTATTACAAAGACAGAGAAGGCTCAAGTCAGGCAAGTCAGAGGCAGAAAGTGCAGCCCATGTTCCAGCTAAGCATGAACATGGGCATCGAATCTGAAAAAATAAGCAGTCATAAAACCAAAATTGGGATAGTGCTGCTTATGAAAACTCATTATATGCATTTATTTGGAAGCCGGAAGGAGCCATAATTTCATATTTGTATGGAGGTCAGAAGACAACATTTTTGAGAGTTGGTTCTCTCCTTCTACTAAGTGGGTCACCAGTATCAACTGGATCCTTGAGCTTACACTGCCAGGTCACAGTCACATGTTGCCTCCTCTGTTGTCTCTCTAGCCCTAGTACCATTCTTATCACAGCAAAAGTTAACACTGAGGCAAGATCTCCTGAGCAGATTGGGAGCAGGGGGAGCTAGGAAAAAGAGAGGGGCAGAAGAGGAGGGGAGAGGAGGACATGTGGGATCAGGAAGTTTGAGTTGGGGGAAGAATAGCAGAGAGCAGGATGAGAGATACCATAATAGAGGGAGTCATTATAAGTTTGAGGAGAGATCTGGCACTAGTGAGTTCTCCAGTGATCTACAAGGATGACACCAATTGGCAAACTAAGCAGTAGTGGAGAGACTACTTTAAATGCCCCTCCCTAATAATGATTTTGACGACTAACTTACATACCTAGAACCTCCATCCACAGCTAAACACTGAACTGAACTCCTGGAACCCAGTGACAGAGAGAGAGGAGTGATGAGCAAAGGGGTCAAGACTAGGCTGGTGAAACCCAGAGAAACAGCTGACCTGAACAAGGGGAGCACATGGACCCCAAGCTGATGGCTGAGAGGCCAGCATGGGACTGATCCAGACCCCCTGAATGTGGATGTCAGCAAGGAGACCTAGGCAATCTATGGGGCTTTGGTTAGTAGATCAGTATTTATTCCTGGCACACAAATGGACTTTCGGTACCCATCCCACAATGAGGGATGCTCTCTCAATCTGGACACTTGGGGGAGGGCCTGGGCCCTCCCCAGAAAGAAATGACAGACTCTAGAAATCCCTCATGGAGAGCCTTACCCTCCCTGGGGAATGGAGTAGGGATTGGGTGGGGGCTGGGGGGCTGGTGAGGGTACTGGTGGGGAGAAGTGGGCATGGAGGGGAGAGAGAGGGAACTGGGACTGACATGGGAATCAAGTTTGTTTCTAA
The DNA here is from genome assembly GCF_017639785.1 of Mesocricetus auratus. Classification (NCBI taxonomy): domain Eukaryota; kingdom Metazoa; phylum Chordata; class Mammalia; order Rodentia; family Cricetidae; genus Mesocricetus; species Mesocricetus auratus. The sequence goes on from NW_024429201.1 coordinate 2,368,387, forward strand.
TTTAAATATATAATAAAAAGTGTTAAGAAATACTCAATGATCTTGCAATTATTAAATGATTAATTAAAACAATATACAAGGAAAAAGAAAGTTAATGTTTCCCAACATGTGTCTGAAATAAGGCAGCCACAAATACAAAGTGATTTTCTTATTTCTAAAATCATTTAATATGCAAAAATCTAGATTATAAATGAAGTGGGTAAATACTGATTTTAGCATACTTATAAACATGATCAAATTCCTAGATAATAGCAGGAAATTCATAAAGAATTTATACAACTTTGTTGCAAATAATTGTGTGCAATTCTAGGAATTTCCCTGTAGTCACTGTCTTCTGGGCTTTCCATGGAGTCTCCTGGAGGACAATGGATCATAGATAACCCTTGTGAGAAATGAAAATAGAAAGATCTAGAAAAAAATGTGCAAAGAATAAAGGGGAGTTATATTAAATTTCAACATCAACAGTCAAGTAAAATAATTTCATTGAAAATTTGAAAAAGCTTACTCTCACTGAAAAATGTCTTTAAATTAAAATGACACCATACAGGTGAACAATAATGGTTTCCAATATGACCATGAAAATGAGAAAACTGTAAAAAAGATTAAATCATTGCTTTCTACCCTTGTAGTACAATTTTGCTGATCTAAAACCAAAGAGTTCAAAAGTAACATCTTCTAAGTTAAGAAGTAAAAACTTTTAAGTAGTAAAATATTAAGCATTTGTCTCTGCAACATATTAATCATATGAAAATAACTAAAAAAGGGAACACTCAAGTGTTATAATTTTTAAAAAATTTTTTGAAATTATGTACATTTATAAAAATAAAATTTAAACTTCAGCAAAAATAATGCTTATTAGACCATCCTGACATTTATATAGATTTCTGCAAATTCTTTGAAGAACATGATGGTAAGGCAGGCATTCCCAAACTCCAAAGGTGTTATAACTTTAGAGTAAACTTTGGAATTTGGGGCAATATGTCCTTTCACCTTCCTCTCCAAGGACTTTTATTTTGTTTCTACTATCTTTGCAGTTTTCTATAAACTCGGTAATCATCTAGTAAACATATTCCAAATATCAAAACAAACTTTATTGGGAATTGCATTGAAAATAGAATCGTATAAAGAGACATGTTCACATTTATAATACTAATAATCCTAATCTATGAATACAGCATGCCTCAATTTAAAACTTTTACTGTCCTTTGGTAGAAATTTATAGTTTTCTCATGTTCCTATAATTAATTGATATAATTTACATTATGTGTTTCCAATTTCATTTTATTTTTCGTGAATGAAATTTATTTTTGAACATTAATATTTGGAACATAAACAAAACACATTAACCTTTTCCACAGAGATTGATAATTTATGTTTCTTTCCTTTGAGATTTGCATGTAGCATTGCTTTTAGGTTTTTGGTTTTTTTATTACTTCATATAAGCCGTGTTAGAAACTGCAATGACAAGATTGTTTTTCCTGAATACTTCTAAACCTAAATCCTCTTTTTTCATCAACTTTTAAAATCTATTTTCTGTATTGACTCCAATAAAATACTTATATGTCTTTCCCAAATCTACAAAGGCTTTGAAGGTCACTTCCTTCTTCTACAGATAACCTGAAGAATTCTTAGTATAAATTAAATGCTTTAACCAATATGAAGGCAAGTCTATACCAAGAAGTGGAAGCTAGAAAGAGATGAACATCTGTCTTCATGGGTATCCTATCTACATCTTGGTACTGGTTGCTCCCTCAGACTAAACTCTGTTCCAGTCTTCATGAGAGAGAGGAAGTCCTAAAGACCCTGATGTTTTATTTGTTTTCCTTCATTGACATCAACTGTTCAAGAAGGCACCAGGTACTTCAAATTCCATGTCCAAATATTTTTGCCCATTGATAATTCATAAATGTATAATGTATTCTGAGTACTTGTCCTTCACGTACCCTCTCCTATCTCCCTCATGCCACTGCCTGCCCATTTATTTTCTCTGACTCTCTTTCCACATCTGCCTCTTGAGTTTGTTTTGTGACTCATTGAATTTAGCTGGGGTGGGCTGTCTGATCTTGGGTTTGGAATTATCTGCTGGATCCTGGTAGGCTCATCTTTGGGTAACAATGACAGGCAACGACTAGCCTTCTTCCAGAATCTGTCAGTAGCTAATAGTTCATCAGTAAAGTAGGTCCAAATTCTTTGAAGAAAAATCAGAGTAGTCAGATTTGGATAGATGCTTCAGGATAACACAGATAAATAGGGCTAAAATCATGCTATGGTGCCTGACTCTAATTTAGACTAATGTAGTCCAGTCGCCTGCAACTGAAAGATGACATCATCTAGTGACTGACCAATATCCTCAACAGTTTTCTGACTCCAAGCCTCAAATGCCATCACCAGCCTGAATACATTGCATATCCATTGTTAAGTTGTGTAACTTGAATGCAAATCTCTTCTCAATTTTAATATATCATCTTGTATTCTCATTTTTGAGACTTTTACAGTCCAGTGCCATTTCTAGTATGCAATATATGTACTAGACTTTTTCACCTCTTTGAAGAGTATCTGCTTTATGGAGGGTTTTTTTAGACTGTGCTGCTTAGGGAATATTTATTCGAACCACACATTTCTTGATCAATCCCATATACAAAAAGAGAGTCCTTTAGCAAGTCACATAAAACTAGGTCACATAGCAATTCTGTGACTATAATGCCTTTGGCGCTCAAAAGAAATGCCAGTCCAGGAAATGTCCTGACAGGAAAAGAGCTGTACATCTCATGACAAGTCTATATACAAAAACGGGTGTCAATCTGCCCATGGGAGTTTTAGTCTAAAACTGAATGACTGCATTCACAATGTAAACAAAATTTCTCGAAAGTTCTTCCCCTTTAAGTGAAGATCTTTTATTCTCAGAGGTGCCTTTGCCTTGTAACTTTCTCTTCCTGCCTCCTACACTCATCTACTTTCTTATTCAATCCATTGTTCCCCTTGCCTTTGTGGTTCACACTCTGATAGGTTAGACCTTCAGAAGACTGCCTCAAAAATACAAATGAAGTGATTCTCTAGGAAGGTACTACATAGCCTAGGACTATAGAAACCGCAGTGGGGAAAGGAGGCAAATCAGAGCAAAACGTAAAAGTTCCATCGACAGTCACCTTGACTCAGTCCCTCTGAGAGCTCTGCAGGCTCAGTTCCCAATAACAAGATGGGGTGCTTATTAAAGACTACACAGGGAGGAACTTCTGACAAACAAAGGAAATATTTCCTTCAGCCTGAGGGTGGTTTCCCATATAGCCCTATGGACTGTGGGTGTGGAGAGAGTAAAAGGATGCAAGAACTTAAAAGCAGGACAAATGGGGCTAGAAATTAAGTCTTTTCTACTATAAACCAATGGCCTTTCCCGTGCAAGTAAGGTGGCTCTCTAGAGACCTCTCTATCAGTCCCTGACCTAATGTACTGCATCGTCAAGGACAATGTTGAAAACCATCAGGCATGCAGACCTCTCCTTAGTTAGCTAGGAAAGGGAAAAGACTTATTAAAAAAGCAATTATGTAAATGTTGACATGTTCCTCGAAGTTTCCAGTAAGTAAAAAAAAAAGGAAAGCACTAATAATATAAGTGAAATGGAGTCTGGGTATTACTTTCTGGCAAGTTCAAGGTAAAATCAGACAGACACGTATGCCAGCCCTAATAAATTGCTTGTAAGAAAATGCATCTATTTAACACTTGCAGACTCCTCACACGGGGCACCCAATATGTGTGGATTAAACACATTATGAGATTCCTCTCATGTTCCTCACAGGAAACACCAAACCACACTTGGTTTGAATGTATAATAAACTCATAGATAAGCTCATCCAGTAAGCTCATCCCCTTGGTGTCATTTAACCAAAGGCAAGGCCAGATTTGACTGCTCTGACTGAAATAGTTAACAGAGATTTGAAAGGGATTACATCAGTGGCTCCAACTGACCCCAAATGACACAGAAAACACACATCATTGTTTCACAGTCAATATCTGCATATTACTTTCAACATTTATGCTGAATATTCATTTTATAAGAAGGCGTCCAGCCTACATTTCCCGTTTTCAGTAAATTATTCTTCATAACACACAAACTAAAGCTCATGCATTCCTCTTGGCTCAGGGACATGGAAGAATATAGAATTTAAGATTAAAGATATGCAGTAGCTTAAGTGGTGAAATTTGATGGCATGGGAAACTGAAGTCAAGGAAGGCTGTTTGTTACATTGTTCTCTTAAAGGCAGGTTAAGCATACAGATTGAGCCCTCAATAGGGTAGCCCTCTGAAGCTTTAAATGACCTGAAACTGTATCATTAACTCAGAATGTGGAGTCCAGCACAAGTTCCCATCTCTTAGGATGTAAGAGGCGTTTTCATAATATTGTATCACCACAAAAACACAAGACAGGGGCTGGAGAGGTGATGCAACGGTTAAGGTCACTCATCGCTCTTCTAGAGGACCTGGGTTCAGTGCCCAGCATCCACAGCAGGTAGCTCTTACTGTTTGACCTCCACCTCCAAGGGTCCTGATGCCTCTGACCTCCTAGGCCACTGGTATTCACATACACATACTCACATACAAATCAGCACACATACACATAATTAAAAATACTAAAAATAAGACAAAAATTTAAAATAAGGTTTAACTGCTTTGATTTAGATTATTTAGATAATTATTTAGAATTTATTTTTAAATATACCTAGTAATTATTATCTCATATGTTTACGTGGAGGGGACCATGAGGGCCAGGACAAACATACATATATATGGAGGTGACAGGAAGCCTTAGGACGCCCACTACTCCTTCACCAACTTTCTGTGAATCCCGGGGATGGAACATCGGTTCTCAGGCTTGTGCAGCAGGTTCTTTGTCTGTTACGTCATCTAGTGGTGGGTGTAAAGTATCATTGTCATGACTTTCTCCCCAGGGATTTTCTGTCCAGTGTTCTTATTGATGCTGGATAAAATTTTGGGACAATGAGCAAAGTACTGGGACAAGTCAACCTCTCGTCTTCATAATAAAATTGTCTAGTAGTTAGAACTATGAGGGACATATGTGTTACATGGCATGAAAAATGTACGACCGAGTGAGAATTCTGTCCTGAGCAGGCTTTACACAATGAAGGATCGAGAAAGGAGGGGGACTCAACACTGGAGAGCACTTATCTCTTGCACCAATGCCTGGCACCTACAGGCCAATGCGGAGGCCACAGGGAGATAACTACCCACTCAATACTAGGTACTGCTTTTCTGTAACTGAACTGGTAGGAATCATTGATCTTCCACTGATCTACAAATTTGTGCTTTTTAAACATTGTCCGTATTATAATGAGTGTTTGCTGTTTGATATCATGAATATTCCCAGATTCTTATCACCACTGAACATTGTAAAGGGCAGTGACTCACTGGTGACATTACCTGGAGTGAATACTGCAGTGCACAGACTGCTTTGATCTTATGTAACGGTGCTAGAAAAGGTTGTATTTTTTAAAATAAATTAATCTTCTATTTTTTTACTATTTTGCAAAAGATCCAGACCACATTAGGAGCTACTTTCTAGTGTATCAGTATAAGACAAAGTTGGCAAGAATCAAGAGATAGAGACACCATTGTGAAGATTGTCATTTATGAATTTTGTACTTAGAACATGGAATGCTGTTTTCCAATGGTTAAGACATTAAAAGTATTGTTTTCCAAATTAATGAAAAAGTATTGCTTTAAAGAAATAGTAAAATGTTCTTTTGATTAAATACCAGCACAATATCAAGATCCTGAAAAACAGTAATAAATACATTTGTACTAACTCATTATATAATACTCATTCAGTGAGGCTTTTACAAAAATTTATTATTGTTCCTTCCCTAAAAGAATAGAGGAAAGTTTAATTAAAGTGATCTATAAGTATATTCTCTCATCTCTATCATTTCCTGTTGGAATAAACAGTGCTAAATATTTATTTAAAGACATCAATAATTTAAGCAAAATCAGAATGTTGCTTATAAACCTTCAATCATCAGGTGAAATGTGCAGTTAAAAAGATCGATACTTACTAAGTAATAATAGTCATGATAAGAGTTTCCCCTCTGGCTTCAGAACAAGTTCAAGGCCATGGCACAGGGCATATGAGGACAAGTGATATATTATATGTAAGAATATCACTGAGCTCAAATGGCATTCGCTCAAGGGTGACAAAAGAATTCAGAGAGGAAATATGATTCCCGCTGTTAAAACCAACTGTGCTGTTAGAAGAATACAGCTCTACTTCAGCAACCTAACTCATACCATGCCCCCAAGGAAAGAAAGCTCATCTTGATGAGAAAACTCTACTGTGAGTTACCAAGATGAATTACTTGAGTTGGGTGGGGACCATGGGATGTGGACCTCCTAGCTGACTTGACATGAGGGATCTACAAACAGGAAATAAGAGTGTAAACATAGGCAAGCTATTATTTATACAGTACTAACTTTAATTTCCCCTTATAATAGTGAATGGAATTTTGCAAAAGGTCAATGCAATGAACCTCTGAAAAGAAAATAAACCCTTACATACAGTGGAAGCAGTAAAAAGATAAACGGAAAGTCCTATTGCGCCTGTGCAAACAGCAGGACTTCCTGGATAGATACTTATCCAGTTTTATACAGTATTAATGTCTTTAATTGCTTTCAAATAATTTTGAACATTTCAGATAATAAAATTTCATATTAATAGGTATAGAACATAGGTTAGTATAAGCAATTCCGGGGTGAATACAAAAATAGTGGTTTATTTTTACAGTTTATAATTCATTTGTGAAATTTATTTCAAAATCTATATACAAACAATGGGGTCCAGAGAAAGAAGTAAGCTAAAGAAGTATCAAGTTCAGCATGGCTAAGACCAGTAAAAGTAGAGTGTTGACTTATTGATAAAACATCAATAATTCTGATTATTGTAAAGAAGTTTGAGAAGATAAACTGTAAATGTGCCATTGCCTTAAACCAGTATTTGTTCAGACATAGAAGTATCCTTGTTTTTACCTCTGGCCCTAAGAACATTAAACTTCTAAAGGAACATTCCAGACTCTTAGGACCCCACACCAACACATCTGTCCAATTAGTCAAGTCAGGAAAGTTTGTCTCCTGAAGCCACTGTGGTTATCATCCTTGGTGATGGTGGGTGCTATCTGCCTTGACTGACTTCATTTCATTTGAGATTTTTTTAGTTCACTCTTTTCTGGACACCTATAGTACATAGCAAAAATCTTTACCTTTGGTGAAATAATTCTGAGTCAACCATTGATTACCAAAAGCTTCTGAGTCGCTCTCTTATTTGTGTAAGAATGTGTGAGTAACCACCTAGCACAGTCCCAACTACCTCCATGAGGTTCTATACATGCCTTTTGTTCCTTTTTATTCTTTTCCTCATGATTTCAGTGCTGACCAGACCCAAAATATGGTTGTTTGCTTTCTCAGCTACTTCCTTTTTCTCTAAAGCTCCATTCTTCACCATGTAGTGGCCGGCCACCATGTGAGTAACCTCCACATGCCTTATTTCAAAGTTCATGGATGGATTTCTCCTTCTGGTCCCAATAGTAGTCCTCCACGTAGCTGCTGATGTTTACATTTTCCTGCCCTGGAGTTTTTCTTTAAAACAATAATGAAAACCTTGAACTTAAAAAGGAAAACGAATATGCAATATGTGAATGGCAGGTTGGGACAACCTCACATTGGATCTTGAGTATAGATTTGTTTTCTTTTCTTGGTATACTACTACTTGAGTCATTTTCATTTTCTTTCTCTCTCTGGTGGTGCACTAGAGTGTGAAGCTAGGGGTGAGCAAAGAAGATAGAACTATAGACCCCTGATCTCCTCTTTCGGGTACTATTAAGACTTGGAAAGAGAAGAAAAGCATGGCTACATGGAGAGTTGAAGCCAAAGCTCAAGCTAATAGTTTTGTCTTCTATTCACATCTCTCCCTCCATGAGGAGTCTAAATGTTAGTGTTTCTCAAATATAGTTCCCTTTCTTTATGACTAAGAAGGAGACAAATAAAAATAATCTTTCTGTCTCAAAAGACAATCAAGCACTAGAATACAGAAGATTGAAGATTATCGGTTCTGATACGGTCCATAAAAAAAAGACTGCTACAGGGGAAATCACAGTCCAGGAGATTTTGAAACCAAAACACTCTTCAACAACAGCCAACTTCAGTTTCACATCAATTAATTTTGTTCAATTCCAAGTAAGGTTTTAAGGGAGTGGCTATAAAGAAAGTACACATCTAACCAAGAGTGTGCTGCTAACTCCAATTCACATCAGTTACACATCCTGAGGCCAGGCTGCAATTACCATCCAGATTGATAGAACTGGGACAGGAAATGATAAGGTTTGAAATTAACAAACTAAATTAACAAACAAATTACTCAATACAGGAAATCCAGGTTTGCTTTCACATATCATTAAAGAAATCAAAGCCATTCCGTATCTCAATCACTCACACAGTGTCACTGGGTATTCCCGTAGATCGGAAGTAAAAATAAAAAGTTGTAATGAGGAGACAAGGTCAGCAGATATTGATGCAACCGTCAGAGGAGTTCTCCTCTGAGATGAGACTGATTTTCATAAATCAGTCAGTCACCAAGCTGGCTTTTGAGACTAGCCATATTGGCAACTTCTGATTTGATTGAGAGACACTTCCTCAAAGAATGGGAAAATGACAGAGGAAGGTGCCCAATCAGTCTCAGGTCTCCACATACATATATGACATATGTGTGTGCACACTCATGTAACCACATACATGTGAACATGCAAACCTGCACATATATGTCACACACAAACATACACATGAAAAGAAGAAAGATGAAGCTCTGGGGAGATGGAGTAGTCAGACATATAAAGTTGTCATGTATGTACTACATGAAAATATTCTCACTATTTTTTAAATCCCAGCATTTTTAGTATTTTTCCTTCTTATGTGAATTTATTTCCTTCTGACCAAATCTCCCCTCATGCTCCCTTGTTCCATTGGTTTCCCTCATCCACTCTCTCCCAAATCCATATCCTCTCATATATACATACATTACGCATGCCTGTGTGCATGTGTGTGTGTGTGTGTGTGTGTGTGTGTGTGTGAGTGCGTAACTTAAAACCTACTGAGTCCAACTAGTTTTGACCACATTTTTGTGCCCACTGAGGCATGGGCAAGCAACCTACCCGGGATGCCAGCCCTAAAGAAAGTTGACTTTCTCACCCCAGGCAGCTGCCAACTACCTGTAGAAGCAGTGGGTATTTTAAGTTTCTTGAAATATATCACTTTCTTACATGAGAATTTTCCAAGAAATATTTAGCTTGTTAGTGTAAAATCAGTACAGATGTCAAACATCTGATGGTTGAAACACCAAGATTATATTTAGCCTTGACTCTGAATTTTTGGAGAACTGAATTTATGTTTACTTACAGAGGCATATGTTCATTTTGAATTTTAGTGTGTTGATGAGAAAAGAGGAGAAATATTTTAAGGTGACAATCACAAAGCCAACAGAAATTGAAAACAAATAGCATTTGTTGCTGAAATCCAAAAGATTTTTCGGTGTATAAAAGTCAATATGCATTAACTGCATTATCCGATAAATTCAAACTCTAGGAAAAACTAAGATTATCTAAGTATTAAAACCATGTTCCAGTTCTACCAAGACAGGTTAATTCAAATAACATATTTGAATTAAATTGAATTTAGCTCATGAATGGGTCATACATTTCCGTATTGCACATGAAACAGTGACATTAATGCATTGACCTGCCACAAGTATTATCTTTACTACTATTTGGTCCAGGTAGACACTCAGTACACTGTAAGCATGTCAGAAACTTATATCTTAAAAAGAAGTTCTTAAGAGAGTAGGATAAGAGGACGTGAGAAGAAGGTATGGGGGAGCAGGAAGGTTGAATCGAGGTAAGAATAGAGGAGAGCAGGATGAGAGATTGAGTCATTATAGGCTTTAAGAGAGAGCTGACACTAGTGAGATCTCCAGAGATCTACAAGGATAACACCAACTGGCAAACTAAGCAATAGTGGAGAGACTACATTAATTGCCCCTCCTTGATGGTAAGGCTGATGACTACCTTATATGCCATTCTAGAACCTTCATCCAGTGACTGATGGAAGCAGAGACAAATACCCACAGCTAAACACTGAACTGCACTCCTGGAACCTAGTGACAGAGATGGAGGTATGATGGGCAAAGGGGTCAAGACCATGATGGTGAAACCCACAAAAACAGCTGACCGGATAATGGGGAGCTCTTGAATCCCAGACTGATGGCTGAGAGGCCAACAGGGGACTGATCCAGACTCCATGAATGTAGTATCAGTGAGAAGGCCTCATCAATTTCTGGGGCCTTGGGTAGTAGATGAGTGTTTATCATGGTTTATGAATGATCTTTGGGAGCCCATTCCAATTCGAGGGATGCTCTCTCTCTCTCTCTCTCTCTCTCTCTCTCTCTCTCTCTCTCTCTCTCTCTCTCTCTCAGCCTGGACACATGGGGAAGGGCCTAGGTCCTGCCCTGGATGAAATGACAGACTTTGGAGATCCCCACAAGGAGGGCCTCACCCTCCCTGGGGAATGATGTGGGGATTGGGTGGGTGACTGGGGGGCTGGTGGAGGGATAATGGAGGAGAGGTGGGAGATGGAGCTGCGATTGACATGTGAAGCATTCATGTTTCTAATTTAAATTAAAAGTTTTTAAAAAGAAAGAAAAAGGGATAGATATAAAATTTAAACATTAAAATAAACTTCAGGAGACTTTATTAACCAATTAAAGTATGCAAATGTTATTTGGATCCTGATTCAAACAAACCTTAAAATATAGTATATACTCTGTAAAAAAAAGAACTTATCAAAATGAAAGGCTCAGCAATATATTGTTTAAAAATACACTTGTACATTAAATTATTTTAAAGAGAAAAACAATATTAAATTAAAGTTGTTTGTGTTTACCCGAAAGAAGCAGAAATTGAATTTAAAGACTAGACCCTTGACCCAGACCCCCTGAATGTGTGTGTCAGTTAGGAGGCCTAGACAATCTATGGGGCCTTAGGTAGTATTTATCCATGGCATACAAATAGACTTTGAGTGCCCATCCCACAATGAGGGATGCTCTCTCAGCCTTGACTCTTGGGGGAGCGCTTAGTCCCTTCCCTAGATGAAATGACACACTCTGGAGATCCACCATGGAGGGCCTCACACTCCCCAGGGATTGGAGTGGAGATTGAGTGGGGGGCTGGGGAACCTGGAGGGGAGGGTAGGGAAGGAGGGGAGGGAGAGGGAGTTGGGATTGACATGTGAAACAAGCTTGTTTTTAACTTAAATTCAAAAAAAAGAAAATATAAAAAAAGACTAGACCCTTAACAACCTATGATGTAATGTAAGACTTGGGGAGTGGGGACTATATAGATATGTACTTTAACAAAAGAGTCCAGGAGGAGTAGAGCCTTATAAGGACTGTGAAAAATGAAGAGTCTTTGGTTCTGTCATAACAGGCTTTGGAGAAATCATAATAATGGAAATAGTCCAAAATTTGATTGTGCTAATTTTCATACAATTCTAAAAATTTAGTAAAAAATCATGAACTGTACTTTTAGGACAGGTGACATTTTCTTGCCCTATCACACAGTGAATGTTTTTAAAACAAGAAAGAAGCTGAAAGATGACTTTGTTGGTAAAATGCTTAAGAAATATGCATGAAGAGCTGGGTTAGGCCCTAGACATCCATGCTGAGCATGGCCATACACGTCTGCATTGCCA